>NC_049985.1:2094874-2111749 GCF_000003815.2 Branchiostoma floridae | reverse complement strand
ATCTAATACTAACAGAATACCAGTGCCTATTTCCGGAGTAAACCTGTTTTGCTATCCCGTGTACATCTATAATGATGGATGAACTGAAGTACAGGACCACCTGCTCAAACAGAGCTTGACGTGTTTTACTGTATCATTTTCCAGATCTTTCATCACAAATCTAAAGCTATCCTGGTACTAGTATCCAGCCGTATCATAGCCCACAAGTCTTTTCTGTCCTCTACGCAAATATTTGTGACTTTGTGACAGAAAAGACTTGGCAGCTCTGGATACCAGGCTAATCTAAAGCCACATTAATGTAATTTTTTGGTCCTTGAAGTTCTGAAAATGACATGAATGTGTTTTCTGACAGCAGCTCATCTTTGGTACTACATATATAAGTAAGCAGTATCCATTTTGCCATCAGTAGGGATTGTCTACCAGGAAATTATCTCAGTCTTAGCAGGGAAGGTATCCAAGATATTACCATGTGCTCCAAATACTAATTATCCTTCTTTGCAATCATGTAGGAGCAACAGCATCTAATTTTTGGGGGAGCGCTGATTTGTAATCTTCAAAATATCAGGGCAAGGTGCCTGGAATATTATATTTGAAGCCCTAGATATTCCTGGCATTAAACCCTGGCCTTGATAATGTGATGTGTTGACAATCCCAAGCCAACATCCCCCCACCCCCTAACCAACATATCCATGTTCGCCTAGTTACCATGATGGCATCCGATTTCTACAGGGGCTACCTTCACTCGCTGTTTAAAAAAATTTAGGGCAGCGAGTGCAAGTAGCCCTGGTAGAAATCAGGTGACCAGTACCCAGGTAAAATTGGAGTATGCAGAAAAAAAATATTTTTAGCCCTAACTGTCTGCTGATAGAGGGCCAGCTGTGTATATTTGACAAGATAAACACCCTTGTGTGTCTAGCACTAGTAGATATGTCAGTAAGCGATAAGCAAGACAAATAAAACCTGCAATACTGCTTTGTGTGAGGCAAAGTTAGTCCCACTTCAAAAGTTCAGTCTAGGGTTGAACCAGACAACTGGGGCAAAGGTACAATGTAGACACACTACCACTTGTGTGAAGCAATAAAAGAGCAATACTAACCGCAATTGTCACCACAAGCGTACTTAACAGCATGTAATTGTCTGGACTATGGTACTCAAAAGAATTATATAGCTGCTATCTTGTGCCAAACGTACGAGTGTCTGAATTTTGCGAGCTGTCAAAAATGTCCATAGGAGGAAAAATTTAGCTACTCAATGTTGCTTCCAATATAGTGATCCCCATTGCACAGCAGACAACCTTTCAAAATATTTGTTGATCACCAAAAGGTTGGCAAATTCAAAAATCACGAGAGACTTGAGCATATTTTTCACCTGAAAGTGAAAATCTACAGATTGAAAATCATATTGAAGAGGATTTTTGGACCAATTGGCAAACATTGGCAACAATCTCTAAAGATTGCCTGATGATCAAGAGAACATCAGTCGTATTAGTATCAAAAATGTCATTTAGAATTAGACTCAATCTAGAATTAGAGCTTGCAGACTCCTTAACCATTTGATTTTCCTGCTTGACAGGGCCTTTAAGTTAAGTCCCACTAGATCTACCTGTGTATATATGCATGTGTCTGAATGTAGGATGTAACTGAAGACAGGAGAGATAGTGACCACCTGTGCTGAGAAGCACATAAATCATTTAGGACCTGCTGGCTCAGCAAAATAGCTTCCTGGCTTCACACGACACATCCCTAGCAACAGTGGGGTCTGACCTCAATGTAGGGCACATTATACAAACATGTACATGTATGTGTGGGACGCATTTCTGCAGAGGGTCTTTGTAGCTATGTGCAAGTTGACTATGTCAGGCCACATAGTGACAACATTAGTACTACACCGGTCAATGACCGCAGAAGCCTGTATCAATATGGAAAATATCATCAAGGCCAGGAGTCAGGAATGTTTGCTATACACATTCAAACCTGTACAACTTAAAATTGACCATCTCTACATACGTAACATTGTAAGGTCACCAGGTCAGTTTTTGTCCTCTCCAAACAGAGGTTATTGGGGAAAATTGTGATCTCAATATATATCCCATTTTTGTCTGCTCTCCCCACCAACTTTTGGTGGTCCCTCAGAATAGATGATATTTCCCATTGACACAAGAATCGGGGGGGGGGGGGGGAGTGAGGCAGCATAACTACAGAGGATGGTGTCCAGACTAGCCTGGCTAGATACATGCAACCTGAGGGATAATGTCTATAGCAACAACCTGTCCAAGTACAGACGTAGATCAGAAAGTTCATCAGTCCCGAGTGGTCTTCCTGTCCAGTTCCTGTTCTTCCTGCGACAATATTGCACATGTTGAAGACCGTAGAGTTATGTTGCATACATGTATGAGCTGAGCTTTGGAGAAATTTATACTTCTGAAGACAAGACTATTATTATGCATCACATACAGAAGTATGCACAAGTCTCATTCCCTCCGCAAAATTCACCTGTACCAATCAAAGCCAGACATAAACATTGTAGAGGAACATTATCTATATGGAGACTGCTATATGCTCATGACAGTTCCAAATAATTATACTACAATAAAAAAGACTGTATTCCAGTGCAAAGTATTATTACTCAAACATAACAGATTGATCACACAGGTGGCTTTTTGTCTTCAAGGCTTTTACCTTCCAATATTCCACTTTATCTTTCTGAGTGATACTCATCGCTACCCAGCTGGAATATTTCAACACTTACATGATACATCATTCCTCTTTCAGCATGCAACACTTGTCAGCTGCAACTCTATACATGAAAAAGCTGCATAAAAAATAGCTTGCAGCACAAAGCAATGGTATACGGTATAGTCGGGTATACCATTGGTATACTTTTCTCAAACCTTAAGTAAATAATACCATAATACATTAATAGTGACTCTTGGTGCTAATTCTTGAGATGTTTATAAAACCAACTGAGCTACTTCTGATATTTCTAAAACTAACTGAGTTACTACTTTTGGACATGTCATTTTAAACCAAAAATTCAGGTACAGCTTTGTAAAGGAAACAAACAAAATCCATCTAAAATAATAAAAAGTCATGTCAATTGAGCAGCATATTTAACAAGTATGTACTTTCATCTTTGTGCTCCTTGGCACAAATTCTTTGGATGCAACTAAGACATTTATAAAACCACCCTATTACTATTGTACAATGACATTTCAAAATAGAAATTCCTCTATGATGTGTGGGTGACCCCGTCATCACAGTGATACCAATTGTCATTTGGCCCCCTAAATACCTGTGTACGCCAGAAGGATATTTCATGACAAATTGGTGGCGGCTGAGGTCAAGTGTACCACAATTGTGCCCACCCCCTACCACAGCTGGGAAACTGATACTAGTCTACTGTAAATGCAGAAACTTTCGCTGTGGTTTTATGTTCGCGGTTTTCGCGGTGACCACTTCACCGCAAACTTAAAACCACCGCGACCATTTTTCCATGGCAGTAATAGACAACAGTACATGGTACTACCGCGAACTTAAAACCACGCGAAAAGCCCATTTTCCTGCTACCGTGAAATTAAATCTCCGCTAACTTAAATGCATTTACAGTATCTGATAGCCTAACTATGCAGGGAGGGACTTAGTTGGTAACTTAAGCCTCTGACTCCATTTTCAGGCATCAGTGTAGAATGTAACATTGAACTTGATATCATCTATACAGAATGAAAAATGACAATGATTGTGCAGTGCGCCAGACAAATTACTTTGGTACCAAAAAGAGAGCAGGTAGGATTTCCTCAATGTGAAGGTATTTCCTGACCCGGACCATTCCCACTACATCTCAGCTTTTGTGCTAACAGTAACACAGTACATGTATATAAGATATCTTTCTCACTCGGGTCTAGTTTTTCTGCATGGAAGACTGTAGAGAGAACTAGGTCAAGGTAATGTTTATCGAAAATATGATAAATACACCAGGTCTCCTAGAAAAAATATGTCTAGATAAATCTAATAAAGAAAACTCCAGTTTGCAACTAAGTCCTTAACAAATAGAGGAGTAAGCTGGCCAGAGAACTACAGCCGGCCAGGGAACAGCACACGACCTGGTAGAGACTACTGGGTACCATCCTCTGTAGTTACCGTTGGCTCTCCCCTTTTCACTTGCTTACAAGAGAGAGAGAGAGACAGTTTAACTCAAGAGAGAGAGAGAGACAGTATAAGTTTAAACTATAACTACAGAGGATGGTACCCAGTAGTCTCTACCAGGTCGTGTGCTGTTCCCTGGCCGGCTGTAGTTCTCTGGCCAGCTTACTCCTCTATTTGTTCCATTTCTACGGTTTTCCAGCGACCCGGAGTCTGGTAGAGACTAGGTAGCTAGGATCATAGATACATATGTACATTTGTATATGCAGCGTGGGGGGATAAGCTGTTTATAGACAGGAAGCAACTTAGGCACGATCTAGACACAGTTTTTCCCGATATCGGTGAGCTGACAACCTCTTGCCGACAACTTTTTTTCAGCGTCTAGATGGAACGGCAATATCGCCGTCAAGATATCGGTAAAATTTCTCCCGAAAGGTCCGGAGCATTCGCCCGATAGCTTACCGATAGCTTAGCAGGGGTTCCAGACAACTTCGCGCACATGTAGATTTGTCCCAACTTTGGGAGGGCTCATTAGCATATAACGCCATTTTGAAAATCGAGCGATATGTTTATGACTGCAAGCGCCATGGGTGTCCCACCCCCTACGCTCTAGACCCCTCCCGACATCTCCGCAGATATCGGTAAAAACTGTGTCTAGATTGGGCCTTACCTCGTCTTTGGCGTCGACCCCCACTCTGTCCAGCAGGGCCATGAGAGCGGTGACGTCCCCATGCTCCACACAGGTGCCCAGTCCGTGGGCCAGGACACTGCTGTTCGCCATGGCTCAGTACTGCGACTATGTAGAAAGGACAATGTTAAAACAGAAATGTTTCTCAACCTAGTTCACATTATTTTGTTGCTAAATCCAGCCATGTTAGATTTAACCGAGTCTAAATTGCGTGCATAGTTAGTAGAGGCATCCTCACTTGATACCTTTGAACAACACTTGCAAAGATTAGATGTGACAGGTTGTTTGATATACGTAAAACAGTATTACCCGCACAGCTGGTGTGTTACCAGCTTTATACCATAGAGATTCAGAATTGGTCAGCCTGTATTGCAGTAGTGGCAGGCTATAGTAAATCACAGTCTACATAAATTGCCTCCTTACATACTTCCTTTATTCAGACATCATTTTAAGCTATAGAAATACCGAACCTGATTTATAGAAACCCATACCATTGCCACAGAATCTACTACATATGAGGAATAGTAAGATATACTACTAGTACTACATGTTTGTATGCTGTAAAAATTGGCAAAGATTCAGATGTCAACCAGGTCAGAGAAACATCACCGAAAAAGATTTTCTCTATGCCCTGTACAGGCTGTATTGGCAATGATTCTGCTGTTGTCAACTGTTATGGATGGTTCTCCTTGTCCTGGCTACTGTAAATTCATTTACTTTTGCGATGACTTAATTATGCAAAAAAATATGGTTTTCACACATGTCATTATTCTAAATTTGCAGGTAGCACAGTAGTCATGCAAAGGAGACATTTTATCTGCAGTCAAAAATTTGTGTTGGAAAGATCACTGAAAAAAAATGAAAATAAAAATGTTTTCAATGCAAAAGTTGAAAGATTTACGGCATGTTGGATTTCCTGTGAGGGATTCAGGGGTTAGCTAATATATAATGCATAACTGATGGGCTTTTACTGTATCATTAGTTATTAAGGCAATAAATCTTTGGACTTGGAGTTACAAGGTGCATGCTGCAATAGTACTGATGTGTCAAAACGGAAACCTACATGATAAAACAGGGAATTATCTGAGTGACATAACTTGTCAGTCAATAAATTGTATATATCATACATGTACATGCAGGGATAAACAAGTCCACTAGCCCTATTGTCCAGGGCAAGTAAAAGTGCTGTTCGGGCAAGTGCATGTCCTACCCCACTTGTCCGATCGGGCAAGTAAGATTTTTCCATTGATTTTAGTGCAATTTTGATATACTTGTTACTTTTTACGGTCATGACATCAAGCAATTGTCTACAGAGAATTCCATTGCTGGAAGTGAAAATGCATATACTAGTAACAGTGACATTTGAATTTTGGGCAAGTAAAAAATTGGTTCGGGCAAGTACATTTTTTATGTGCTTGCCCGATAGGACAAGTGGATTTTAGAAAACTTGTTCAACCATGACATGTCATAAAACCTGTACAGGTGACCACCTCAAAAGAAGGTACACCTTGCCATTGTGAACAGTGTTCGGAGGATGCCACAGAACTGATGATTTTCCTTATAGACACAAGCATTAAGAATCCTTTCTTTAGTGACCACCTGTCCGCAAGATTTTGTCAATCCCGAGTGGTCTTACAGGTTTGGCTGTAAACTGTAAATCTAATAAATGTATACTAATGATTTATTTTCTACAATATACAATATAGTATGTTCATGTACAAGGAATGTAATGGAGATTGCAAACACTTTTTTTTTCTTAAATCTAGCTAACAGCCTTATAGTTTCTCAGTTTGGTTTCATTACAATAGTGGAACTGTTGTCAGACAGAGTAATATTCATTTTACAGACAGGAATTATAATAATTTGAAATAATAATTTGTAACTACATTGTACCTGTATTTCCTATTCTTTTTATATTGTGATTAGGTTTGACCTTCATTTGTTTTTAAAATGTATTTGTATCCAGCTTGGTCTGGTTGAAATCTAGCAAGTGAAATTAACGAGCTACTAGTAATCAATTTCAGCAAAATAGAAGCTACAACTACAGCTGGTACCTAGACTAGAGTTATAATTTAGAACGGTAATAAACTTTAAATCTTCAACTCTCCAGACACGATTGACTCCGAAATTGCGCTACATAAGCTGTACCGTTATCGGGGCAAATCTATGCACTCGTTCCCCGTATATTATCACGTTGACCTACTCAGCTGTACAATATAGTTAGGGGCGTCTGCTAATATACAGTCTTCCAGAACACATAGCGGGATTTTCAAGCACTTCAAGTCGACCACAAATGCCTCCAAATCAAATTTCTGGCCTTCCAAATCCCCAAATTCTTCGCACTAAATATTTCCCACATAATATAGGAAGTAAATGACTCACCTTCGTCAAAATATATGCTAAGTTTAGTCCGATACGACGATAATTCAACGGGGAAGAAAAAATTTGCCCCGACTCAGCGCCATATTGAAAACACTGTCGAGTAGTGACCTCTGGTGACCCTAATAACTCCCGTCATGCCTCTACACACCTGCACTGTGGGAAAGAGAGACGACTAGCGGATGTAGTTGGTACGACAGCCTCGTAGTTTGAGGTCTAGTGACAGGTCAGGATGGACAGATGGAATGGATTATTTCTTCCTTATCGCAGTTTCAACATTGAACTTGTTGAACTTGTAACTTCAACCCGACAAATATCAATTTCTCAAAGATATCTGCTTTCATGCTTTTGGTTATCCATAACTTAGCCCGGGATGCAAACTGGGCCAATATCTTAATTACACCTACTAGTATTAGTTTCGGGACCCGTTAAACGATTGCTAAAAGTCATGGAAAGACATTAAAGATAGAGCTCTGAGTTAAGGGCAATTCTCCGTCAAAGTCCCTTTAGCCACAACCAACTGCAAACAAATTCCAAACCCGTCCGAGACTGTGCAGCAATGATGCAAACATGGGCGTAATTAATACCTAAGGTAAACTTACTGACTATCTGATACGATTTATATAAGACGGAAATTCCAACCGTACAAACATTTAACCATCCCTCCTAGAAGTTTTACTGTTGATGACACTAAAATGTGGTGTTCGTGATGGATCTTACTAACCAGGCATTTAGACGAAATGATGCCACATAATTTCTCGCCCCGCGGTCGTTACATTATCTTGATTTGGTAAACTCACTTATCTTGACACTGTTTCGCCAAAAGACGGATAAAAGATCACTAAACGAGTTAGAGAGTCTGTTATCTCTTCTATGAAACGGTTGCAGGGAAGTTAAATCTTTGGAGAAAACACGAACGCTTTCATATTAAAGACCGCACACATACACTGTCTTCTATTAGACTTGGTGTCGTCAACTTGTGAAGTTTGCTTTAAGGTTTGTTGGCGCCCTAATGGCCCGAGTGATGTCAGGTCGTCACTCGGGGGGGACATTTGCTGCCGCTAAACGGAGAGGGCCAAGTGTTTTACAAGTCTGACAAACACGTTAGCATGCCTGGCGTGGTTTCTGCGGACACGTACTTGATTTGTGACGGTCCGCTGGAAGAAAAGTGCCACTACCACTAATCCAGCCTCGAGCTACCCAGCCGGATTTCTTAGCTGCCATGACCAACACTACAGAAGGCACTGCTTTTCAGGGAGCGTTGAGCTATCTCACTTAAAACCGAGCGTCGATTTTATTTCAAATTGTTCCTGACCCGACATTCAGGTCTTGTATGTGAGCCAAAAGTGCATGCTTCCCTGTATATCATGATATCTGTCTCTGTATGACACACACAAGTATCACAGAAAAATGGGCAACCAGATACATTACCATAAGGATTTTCCACTCTGATAAATTTATATTCTATTCTCAGAGATGACGTCTCATGTTGTTGTTTTTCTTGAGACTTGAGCGACAAACTCAGATTCGCTGTCCCACAGTTCCAACCCGTGACCTTGTCGGTCCTTTGTTAGAGGTCATTCTCCTGTCACCATAGGATAACAGTTACCTGTGTGGTCCGGTGGTTAATGACCCTGCTTCTGGGCCAGAAGGTGAAGAGTTCGCATCAGAATGTTGTTATGGCTCACTCAATATGCATATCGCTGGAGACGATTGTGGTCCTTTGATAAGATGGGAAAGTTAGCTATGCTCTCTTTCATGGTTCTTGTCAAAAACGAAGGACAGTGTCCTCTGTAACTTGATACATGTACATTGTACTTACGTGTGTTGCACACCTTTCCTTGTCAAACCAATCACCAAACCAATCCTTGTCCCAAACAGGGGACGATTGTTCGCAGTAAGTTTCGGATCTTTGTCGTAAAACCTCGAGAAAAATCAGTAATAACGTTAACGTTATAACAGTTACGTTACCCCAGCAACTGGACAGATTTTGGAAACTCTATCCAGTTGTTCACAGTTGGGCTGAATTCTATCTTGCGGATTGCTATTTTGCTACCTAGATGTCTAACTCATGAACTTTCAAACTACAGGCCTACATGCCTCCTGTTATGTAACGAGTTATCTAGACCGAGATTGTGTGTCACGGATGTCGGTCAAAAGACTTGGGAACGGCTGAAGTTCAAAAGTTCAGGTCAGGCCATGGACAGCTGGAGCTTATCTGAAGAAGACCTCTTTGGTGGCCGGGAGGTAGCCTCCTTCGCAGGCGTCTAGTAGAGCTGTCTTTTATTTCTTTGCTCGACATCTGTGGAGCTCTGATTCGCGATTTTCAACATTGGCTACAGGAGGGTTCATACGTGCGTATATATTCAAGTCCATATGAGGTCCGTACAGACTTCTTAGCCTCTTCCATGCTCCACAGGTCACTGAAAAATAGTAGAAACAGGACAGATATAGATGCATAACATGCCAAAGGAGTTAGCTGGCTCAGGAGTATGGTTTCCGACCCAGCTAAATCTGCTGGCATATTATCCGCGCTCTCCCAGTACTAGAGAATCTTAATCCATGTTGAAAATCGCAAATCAGGGCTCCCGCAAAGAAATAAAAGCCAAGGCTGCTAGAAGCTAAGTCTGCGAAGGAGGCTAGCCGAGTGGGACCTGCTGCCAACCAGCCATTTGTTACGGGAGTCTTCCCAGCCCACCCTGCTGAATGTTTCCTGAGGGAATGCCAAACTAACCGTGACATGTTTCTCGGCTTATGTCAAACCAACCATGACATTGTAGACTTGGAAATTAGAGCAGGTTACAGGTTAAAAGGAATGGAGGAATGAAAACACATTAATACTTTGCAGAGCATGGCAGAGGATTGGCACCGCTCTATCTAACATTCAGTCCTTGCCAAGGTGATCTCTGGCAGGTTCAAGTTTTCATCATGTCTGTTGTGAGGAAGGCAGTCACTGAATGAAGAGTTCAACCGACTGGGAAGAAGCCCATTCACGGTAAGTATTGTCTATCACGACTTTGACATAAGCTTACACACAGACAAGGGACTAGACTAGAGCAACGCCGCACTGCGAGATGAGTAGGACGCCTACACGAGAGAACATGTTGAAGCTTTCTTTCTTTTCAAGCTATCAAAGCTACATGTGTGAACATTTGTGAGCGACACACTGCATTGTGTTCGGGGAAAGGGTAGGGAAATGCCTGGTAGTTACGCAAAGTCTTGTTCCTTGTCAACACTCCGACGAAAGACATCCGGAAAGTCAACTTTTAATCTGTGTTCCCGGAGAGCGGTTTTAACTCCCATAAACATCTACCGGTTAGAGGAAGCTGCGGATTCTTAGTTTACCACAAAAGTTGCCTGCTGGGTCGGTGTGGGAAAGCTGCGTCAGTGGCCGGTCAGGTTCTCAAAAAGCAAGGTCGGGCCCGGGGTTACACGTGAGTGTGACAGGATGTCCTAGCACTACTTCGTGTCTTGTACATAGCCTGGGTACCATTCTATTCCTACCGGACTCCTTGCACTGGCTGTCCTAAGCTACTAAAATATTTGTAGGACAGCGAGTGCAAGGAGCACCGGTAGAAATAGGATGGTACCCAGGCTACCTTGTACACGCATGTCTAGAATATTGTACTTCTCTTCTGTTCTGTTCTGTTCTGTTCTGAAAAGGGGGAATGGGCATTATGAGTGACGGCCCAGGGTCGCATGATGAGTAATGACATTCTCTCCGGCTAAAGGGCAGCCTTCTTGATCTGTTAACCTGAACATCGCCTCATTCGGGTATCTCCTGTGACTATTCAGTTAACCGTTAGGTTAGGAAATATATGAAAGACGAGAGCAGAGACATTACTTGCAACAGGTCGATGCAAAGGTAGGTCCTAACCACTGGCTGCTAGCATACTACATCAATTACAAGATACACATTCCAGTAGCTACATGGTGAGTTGTGTATCATGTTATACTGTCACCTTATCGCGTTAGCCATGTGCGTTTAGTTAATGAGAGTGTAAGAATGTAATAAGTTATTTTATGAGATTTGTACAAGTTGAACTTCCATACGGGGGCATGTTGACTTCATTGTGTAGCCTTGAGCAACAGCTTGATACATCGTGTACATGTACTACGGATGGTAGGGGGAAGAACGTATAAGTTCTATAACATCGTCGTTTGATTGTCATTGCAAGAAATGAAGTTAAGACCAAATCATTTTTTATCGAAGTGTTCTTATGTTTAATACCGTCTCTTAGAATGCTTCACCTGTATTTTGTTTCCATAGGTACAAGGAGACCCAATTAGTTTGATACGTTGCAAAACATATCCGATGAAATGGCGTCGAGCAGACTCGTCGTCTCGGTACACATAACAGCAGTGTTTCTGTGGAGCTCCACCGTGCTCGGTGAATGGAACACAACGTCTGCCAGTAGCTCTCTACAAACTTCTGTGGACGGACATCTTCTTCAGACCGACAGCTTCGCCACACTTCTCCCTGGACATGGCTCTACATCTTACAGTTATACAACAGAGACCCCGCCGAATTCCACGTCGAAACCAAACCGAAAGGAAGTCGGCTGCAAAATCAGAATCCCCCGGCCGAGCGAGACAGCCGACCTGCCCTGCCCCAGCCCCATCACCGTGGACCACGCGGCCAAGATCACCCACATCATCCTCTCTGCAGTCATCTTCGCGCTCGGCTTGACAGGTAACAATTAGCAAAATGTTTTTCGCAAACACATGCCAGAGGGCTAATTAAAAATTATTACAACATATACTTATTAACATAGATATGTCCATGATTACTACAATGATATCGATATCAAGAGCAAAGTATACAACATTCTAAAATATACATCGAGCTAGTTTATGTTTTAACGTTAGGGGTTTGGCTCATTCTTTTGAGACAGTAGAAACCGTTTTACTGACTTCTTCGAGTATATGTAGGTCTTTCGATTGTTTTCATAGTACATTTTGTATTTCTCAGGAACAATGGGAACTGAGCAAGAATCTATATTTATATTTCTCTTCGTTGGTAAATATTTGGTTCATTTTATCAGCATACATTGATCAATTATAGATGAAATCTATTAGGAAGGCACCATGTACGAGTTCTCCTCCCCCACACAGGTAACTCGCTGGTCATCCGAATCGTCGCGACCAAGCCGGACATGAGGAACGCTCCCAACGTCCTGCTAGCGGGGCTGGCGTGCGGAGACCTGCTGTTCATCCTGCTGTGCGTGCCGCTCACAGCCTACAACCTGTACACGGTCCCCACGGACTGGATATTCGGCACCGCGATGTGTAAACTGCTGCCGTTCCTGCAACAGACGTCTCTGGGTGTGACGGTGCTGTCACTCATGGCTCTGAGTGCGGACAGGTACATGTGAGCTATTTCAGTAGTTGTTCGGTTGCAGCTCTAGGAACAGTCACCTAGTGCTTTAGATTGAAAGGTAACGCTAGTACACCTTTATCTGAGCGATAACCTATATCACTTGTGTCTAGCAACAGGATATCTAGGGATGTCAAGTCGACGGACCGTGACAGTTGCTATTATGAAAACACTGCAATTTGAAACCTGGCGTCAGTTAAATTTGATTATCAGGACAACGGCATTATTGAAAGACGACAACTAGATAATGTACGAAGATTTCTTTCGGATGTTTCGCACAACCAGTGCACAATTATTTACTATCATTTTGGTGACTGTCGGTGTCCATCCCCAGGGCAAAACCAACCATTATGTTGTTCCACTTGTGACACTGCAGCCACTTTGTCGCTGTTGCATTGTGAAGAACTAATGCCCACGTGATGTCTTGTGACAACCGTTTGTGTGATGACAGGTACACAGCGGTGGTGTCGTCCACGATGAGCCGGCTGTCTCAGAGCTGGCGGGGGCTGGGCGTGCGGCTGGCGCTGATCTGGTCCTTGGCGGCCCTGAGCGCCGTGCCGGCCGCCGTCTCTTACACAACCCGCTCGGTCCCCTGGCACGGGGGGAACATCACCGTCTGTGGGATGGACCAGGTGGGTTTACCTGTATCTTTATCTTTATAGCCGATATACCCGTCCTTCGGCGTAACACACCAGCTTCAGTATCTGGTCCCTGGCCGTCCTGAGTGCCGTGCCCGCCGCCGTTTTAAACACAACCCGACCATGGGAAAGAGTGTAGAGCCATGGACCAGGTGGGCCTTTCCGTTTCTGTATCTGTATCGTCTTGCGGCGTAACTCAACAGCTTCTGTATCTGGACCCTGGCCGCCCTGAGCGCCGTGCCCGCAGCCGTGTCCTACACAACCCGCTCGGTCCCCTGGCACGGAGGCAACATTACTGTCTGCGGAATGGACCAGGTGGGGTTTTCTGTTTCTGTATCTATATAGCCCGTATACCATTGGCGTAACACACCGGCTTCTGTATCTGGTCCCTGGCCGCCCTAATCGCCGTCCCCGCCGCGGTGTCCTACACAACCCGCTCGGTCCCCTGGCACGGGGGCAACATTACTGTCTGCGGAATGGACCAGGTGGGGTTTTCTGTTTCTGTATCTATATAGCCCGTATACCATTGGCGTAACACACCGGCTTCTGTATCTGGTCCCTGGCCGCCCTAATCGCCGTCCCCGCCGCGGTGTCCTACACAACCCGCTCGGTCCCCTGGCACGGGGGCAACATTACTGTCTGCGGAATGGACCAGGTGGGGTTTTCTGTTTCTGTATCTATATAGCCCGTATACCATTGGCGTAACACACCGGCTTCTGTATCTGGTCCCTGGCCGCCCTAATCGCCGTCCCCGCCGCGGTGTCCTACACAACCCGCTCGGTCCCCTGGCACGGGGGCAACATCACCGTCTGCGGCATGGACCAGGTGGAGGTTCCTGTTTCTGTATCTGTATCTGTTTCTACATAGTCGGTATACCCGTCCTTCGGCGTAACACACCTGACCAGCTTCTGTATCTGGTCTCTGGCCGCCCTGATGGGGTTTTCGTCTTTCTATTGGAATGTCAACTCCAAGGACAAGGAAGGTGTGAAAGAACAAAAATGAAGAATCTGTGTTTCGATATTCCATACCCTGTGTGTTTGGTTATTTGTTCAATCTTCCTGACACTCAGATTTCATTTTGAACTTTTTTTGGCCAAACTTTTTTCATTCACACACTCGAGTCAGGTTTGGTCTCAGAGGATGTCATCAATATAATTAATTCAGCATGGCCTTACCTATCGGACAAAAGAGTTCACAAGTGAAGGTTACCAATGTTGGAATAACTGTATTCCTATTTTCTTACCAGGAAAGCCCCTTTGCACGGACGTACAACCGTTGGCGGGTGTGGCTGCGCTTCGCCCTCTACTTCTGCCTCCCCCTGGCGGTCACGGCGGTGCATTACAGCCTGATGGCCAAGCACATGATGACAGTGGACCGGTTACACAGGGTAAAGGGAAAAACTACCTTGTTTTTGTCCCGTTTTGTGTTTGTTTATTTATTGTTTATTTATTGAACTGCCCATATCAAATGGAGGGCGAGACAAAACAGGTGACAGGTCACCTCTACAAGTTGTCTCCCCGGACGGAAGAAACAAAATACACAAGAGTATTTGTGTAGATGAATACTCTTGAAAGTATCCTCCTTTGCATCCTTCACGTTTCCAGAGCCCCGTACATCAAAGCAACTCTCATAAGGTATGTAATCCTTATGTGGAAAGAATATTTTATAGGCGTGTATATATTGTTTTTTTAAGTTTTACATAATGTTAGCAAGATTACTTCGTATCAAAATATCTCCCACATCACAAGGCAGATATGGCGGCACCCATCCCCAATTCTTCAGACCCTTGGCCACACAGGTACAGCTGTGCAATGACAGATAAAACTACATGCAGTGGCCTAATCAACAGAAATAGTATATTAAGTTAAATCATGTGATTTTCTGTATTCCCCACATTTCAAGTCTCCCCCATGTTTTATCCAGAATACGCGTGGGATGGACGACCGTATGACGAAGCGCCGCCGTGCGGCCCGGGTGGTGCTGTGCATCGTGGCTCTGTTCGCGGTGTGCTGGTTGCCGTTCCACCTGACCAACATCCTCCGCATCACCCTGCCCTGCTCGGTCCTGCAGAACATCTGCACCTTCAGCGCTCTGCAAGGTGAGATCATTTCTAGGTAGCGTGCGTAGACTAGTGGTTACTGGCCTACGTCACATGTGGTGCTGTGCATCGTGGCTCTGTTCGCCCTGTGCTGGCTGCCGTTCCACCTGACCAACATCCTCCGCATCACCCTGCCCTGCTCGGTCCTGCAGAACATCTGCACCTTCAGCGCTCTGCAAGGTGAGATCATTTCTAGGTAGCGTGCGTAGACTAGTGGTTACTGGCCTACGTCACATGTGGTGCTGTGCATCGTGGCTCTGTTCGCCCTGTGCTGGCTGCCGTTCCACCTGACCAACATCCTCCGCATCACCCTGCCCTGCTCGGTACTACAGAACATCTGCACATTCAGTGCTCTGCAAGGTGAGATACTAGTAATTTCTAGGTATCGGGCGTAGACTGGTGGTTAGACCTATGCCATGTGGTAAGGCCTACGCCACACGTGGCTCTGTTCGCCCTGTGCTGGTTGCCGTTCCACCTGACCAACATCCTCCGCATCACCCTGCCCTGCTCGGTACTACAGAACATCTGCACATTCAGTGCTCTGCAAGGTGAGATACTAGTAATTTCTAGGTATCGGGCGTAGACTGGTGGTTAGACCTATGCCATGTGGTAAGGCCTACGCCACACGTGGCTCTGTTCGCCCTGTGCTGGCTGCCGTTCCACCTGACCAACATCCTCCGCATCACCCTGCCCTGCTCGGTACTACAGAACATCTGCACATTCAGTGCTCTGCAAGGTGAGATACTAGTAATTTCTAGGTATCGGGCGTAGACTGGTGGTTAGACCTATGCCATGTGGTAAGGCCTACGCCACACGTGGCTCTGTTCGCCCTGTGCTGGTTGCCGTTCCACCTGACCAACATCCTCCGCATCACCCTGCCCTGCTCCGTCCTGCAGAACATCTGCACCTTCAGCGCTCTGCAAGGTGAGATACTTTTCAAGCTAGGTAGCGTGCTAGTGTAACGGCCATGACCTTTGACATATGAGATAATTAGGTAATGACTGTCTAGACCATATGAGGAGGAGCTGACATTAGCATATTTGGTAATCCCTGATTGGCTGGATGCCGACAGCATCCAACCAGCTTACCTGTGATGGGCGGAGTTATACATCCTATTGTCATGCAAGTTAACCTTAGAGATTGTATGAAGAGATTTAGTCAGTCTCGTGCCCCAAGGACTCAGGTGAGGTACTTAAGTAGGGCTTAGTCCCTCTGTTGGATTGTGTACTAGTTAGTTAGTTAGACCGACTCTCTCTGTAAATATACTTAGATCTCTGTATCATTATCCTAGACCTGTATCCTGTAACTGTAACTTGCTGCTGTACTCCTAGTGAAGCACATTGTATTATATGTTACTTGAGTTTAGCATAGGTTGAATAAACACGGCTCACAAATAGTAATCGACTGGTTTGGCTAAGTTCCTGATAAGCTAATATAGGACTTAGATACCAAACACCCCAAACGTTTCACTAGTCTCTACCAGACTCCGGATCGCTGGAAAAACCGTAGAAATGGAACAAATAGAGGAGTAAGCCCGCCCGAAGAATATGGCCGGCT
>NC_049985.1:1999711-2094774 GCF_000003815.2 Branchiostoma floridae | reverse complement strand
ATAGCCGGCTAGGGTCCAGTAGGGAACAGCACGCGATCTGTGGATCGCGACCGGCTATATTCCTCTGGTCGGCTTACTCCTCTATTTGTTCCATTTCTACGGTTTTTCCAGCGATGCGGAGTCTGGTAGAGACTAGTAGCGTGCATAGTCCATTTCGGCTGTGGCACTCACGCGATGTACCCGCTACTTGGAAGGGCTGTAGTCCTTAGAACGGTGAGATAATTTCCAACAACTACATGTGTACTATCAATATCGTACCTCCAACTTCAGCAATTTAGAAAAACTTGTAGGATTTGTCACAGACTTCAACGATCTTTTCCTGACAATGTTCTAGTTCATTTACAGGTTCATAATTTCTATCAGTTTCATATAACGTCAAACTTTTACACTGACAGGATGTTCAACTATTTATGAAAAACAAAAGGTTTTCATCGAAGATGGGACAATTTAACAGCCCCACCCTTTTCTAGTTTATGTGCTGCTTAGATATAACGTTATGTTCCTCATTTCTATCAGATTCCTACAACTCCAAACTTTTACAGTACTTTCAATTAATCATTAAACCAAATGATTTTTTTATCAAAGATGAGACAATTTGACAGCTCCATCTTCTCTTTGCAGGTGCGCATCACTTCGGGTTAACGCTGGGAAGTTTCAACTCCTGCGTGAACCCCATCGCCCTCTACATCCTCAGCCGGAAGTACAAGCTCTACATGGACTCCCTGCTGTTCTGCTGCTGCTCGCAAGGTGGCGGCGGCGAGATCCTGGATCCACGGCGCGGCAGTACCTGGACGTCCCGCCAGAGGCCGTCCTGTGACGTCAGCAGCCTGTCCGTTGCAGCGCGTCTGCTTCGCCGCCAGGAGGCGTTCTCCAACGAGAGTACGCGATCGTCGGGGTTGGAGATGGGGAGCCAGGCGGGCGACAGCTCTGAAAGGAACTCTTCCGTTGCCATGGAGTAACTATCTGTGAGGCTGAATGACAATCAGAGTTACTACAGCCAAACAAACAAACAAATACTGCCGTTGTTCCAGTGATTGTCTGTCACCTTCCTCATATTAATAATGACTTCTTGTCCGGTGTCACTAATGAAAGACACCGGATGGTTGTCTGAAACGTCTGACCGTTTCCGAAATCATATCCAGTTGCTTGAGTACCTGCTTTTTGACGAATGACTTGTTCTACTTCGCACTGCAGCTAGGCGTCGCTGCTGCAGTGTGAAGAATGCGGTCCCAAACGTGACTGAGTCTATATTCTATACCCCCCTTATCACGGGCCATGACTGACGTGGATTTTCATATCTATACAGCCTCCTCAATCTGGTGGTCACCGCCATTATAACTCTTTGGTTAAGCATAAAGAACATTTTACACAACGATTTTCCAACCTGATTAATTTATCTAAGGGGTATTTGTGCGTGAGGCTAAATAAGCACACAATCTTTAAGCCTGTAGGATGTACACTTTTGTAATTGGAATACCTTCCGGAACATTTTGCGACGTACAGTCAAACGGAAGACCACTGACATATCAATATTTACATTATACATATTCAACTCGACATTGAATCGAAATGGCTCACATATAGTTTTGAGTTCATTCATTATCTCTATCAACCATGATCCACAATTCCACAAAGTATTTACAGAACATAACGTTAATAATTTCCTTTGCTATTGTATAACTGACTACGTGTTAGACAGAAAATCATTCAGCTAAAATTCAGCTCTTGACTTAAAGATCAAGACTAATTTAAACAACTTCATGATGTACAACATCAGACCAAAACTTATCTAACAACTTCATGATGTACAACACCAGATCAATTTAACTCATTGTTTAAACAACTTGACAGTCTTCGTAATGTACAACATCAATGTAATATAAGTGATACCAGGGTACATTTTCAAACCAGTGCCCGACCGGTAAGTTTGCGGGAAAGAAAAGTATGATATAACGTTAAACGACAAATGTCAAAGCACACAAAATGTACAAAATGAGCATAGTGTGTATATTTGTTGATATACACTTTGTTTTTGTTCCTGCAAACTGTCCGACCGGGCCTTAGTTCGGAAAATGTGACCCCTGCATATTATCCGGCATTTTAGTTGCTCCTTATTTCAGAAGTACTCTACATCTTAATCATGGAATAAGTACTAAGTCTTAATAAACTATGGACCGGACATGACGCAGTTGTCATCTGACCGGAAGTTTGTAACCAAATATGTTGTAGTCTCTCTGGTACTTCGACACCAACTTCTGGAACAGGTCCGGCGGGAGTTGCGACAAATAATGATTGACAGCGTCTTCGGACGACGCGTGCGAGTAGAACGCCGAACGCGCGGGAAACGCCACCTTGTCGTCTGCACCAATGGCAGACAAGACGACCTTCGCGTCATCTTCCAGCGTGTCCACGTGACCGACGAAGTCGTAATGTATTGCACAGGGTTGACACAGGTCCAGGTACGGTCTCCAGTGTTGGTTCATTGACCTGGGTGCCGTATCCACAACGTATTGCACAAACTCATGGAACGTTATGTTTGGGTGGGAGACGTCGGTTTCGGAGATGGGGCTTGGGCGGTATTTTTCAAGGATGGTCCAGGCTTCCTTCAAGCTGAAGGTCTCCATGCGCCGCTCGAACTTGTCTCGGAAGGCGGAGACCAGGCGAGCCAGCGGGTCACGCACGAACATGAACTTGTAGTAGTGTTGTAACCTGCGGGCAAATGGGAAAAGGTGTTGTAAGTACCAGGCCTGACTTAATTTCGCTCTAGGCTGTCGGCCTGACTGAGTCAGAGAGTACTAGTAATGCTACTTGTATCGCAGCAGGTTCGTGAATGATGGACTTCCACTAGAGTGGCCATCTTTGAATCAACTCAGTTGCTCATGCAAATCTTGGAACAACCTTGGAACAACAAAGTATGAGATGATTCAGAGTCAAGGAAATACGTGTATTTACACAAGTGCTAAATTTCAATATGTTCTAAGGGACTACATGTGACCTAGAATGATAAACGATTAGAGAAGGATCACATGTTTGACATACTGCTTCAGAGGCAGTCATCAAAGTCATATAGGCAATCTGCAAATGAGCGATACTAGTACTTAAATATCGAAGCAGACGTTTAGATGGAAGATCGTGACCAACTTGTCCCAGCGTTGCTCTGACACACACCTGTCTTAAAATGCAGATCTAGACCGTAACGATTCCTCCACCAGATATTTGCTCGGAGATGACTTCACCCACCTGTAGGCCACGCTAGCGGCCGGGTAGTGGCTGAGGTAAGTCCAGTTCTGCTGGTGGAACTTGTACATGTCCATGGGGATGTGCTCCGGGTCGGAGAAGCGGCCCTCCAACACGCTGATCACCCGCTTCCAGGTCGTGCACGCTACCTGCGTGGCAGGGGACGAGAGTAAATAAAAGATTTGATGTTAGATATATAACAAGTACAGAATATTCCTTCGATCTTTACAACTGCCTGAAGTAGCCTTGAATCCAGTCTCGATAGCGTTAGCACCCTTCCGACGGTTGCTCCCCAAAGGCAAACCTTTGGTGGGAAGCAACGGGCACACACCCGTGTGCGACACTGGATCCCAGGCTACTGGCGTCCACCAGGCCATTACGAAGCATTGCGATGACCCAGAAGCAACAATACTCATCATTATCATCTTCTCATCATCAACTTCAATACCAAGTTACTGAATTATTTGCGTCTAGCTCTATGTCTATACTTTTCAGATTATACGGTTTCAGATTATACTATTGGCGAATATCAGATATACTGTGTAGATCTATCCGCGCCAATTCTTATCAGAATTGTCAACCTTTGATCAGTGTGACCGTGTAACTTTAAGAGTCAATTTCTTATTGTTGAAAAATTGATGACATGTTACGAATGATTTTGACGTGTTACGAATAATAAATAGTGACGTAATTCAGGCTTTTTCATCCTGTGATGTAAAGTTTAGATGACCAAAGAACAACGTAAGAGAAAACGGTATATTTCTCTAGAGTCGCCCCCACCTTTGGCACGTAGCAGTACAGGAACCTGTACTCGTCGTTCACGATGATGTGACGTAATGCCGACCACCGTTGCCTTGACGACAGGTCAGAGACGTCTCGCGCAGCGTTGCCATCGCGACAGCCGTGACGCAAGGTCCGTGGCAGTGACGTCACCTGCAGGGAAACCAAGCAAAAAAACGTTTAGCATGGAAGATAACGGGTGGAAAAAATTGGTCAGTCATCGTTGGTCAGTTGTGTGCGGATGACAACTCAGTAGGGGTAACGCCAGCCTGTAATGCACGCAATCCTATGGAAAAGGGGACATAAATTATTATCTCAGGAATCAAAACTTCTGACCAAGGAAAGTTTAATGCACTCAAATAGCAGTCTGTTGTGTCAACTGTTCAAAGTATAAAATTTGTCCTGTCATCATAGCCACTCCAAAACTGTCAAGATTTCAGAAGAAAAATCAAGACACTTTACCCCGGTTTCCGCGTTTTTCCTCTATGGATCACCTTACATGTCAAGATTGACCGACTGGAACTACTAGTCGGTTTAAAGGTTTTTAAATGGCTCCAGTTCTACAAATTAAACAAAAGGCTTTTTCCTGAGCCCACTATGGTTATCAGGCTGTAGATGCCATAGCTACTTTTTCCCTGTTGAACCCTCCCCTCTCGAACACTGGTCCTTTATTGGCTCCATTTGGGACTGGTTACCGTGCGTAAATCAGGGGGATGTCAGACCGACCCATCCAGACAGACACCGGCCGCCTTCTCACGTCAAGTCAGAAGCCTGGAAACAGCTGTCCTTTATTATAGGACACTGTAGATGTCGCGTGTTACACGTTTGATTTACAGTCTAGACCTACTTTCGACCGATACAAACTAATTAAGGAACCTACGACTTGCCAAATCGCTTGCCAAACCCGTAGCCTTCTACAGAATAACGGGCTGGATTATTTCTTTTGAGGATAACCTTTTTGTGACTTGGTACATTGCCCACGGTATGTACGCAATATTGTAACATAGTAGTTTTTTAGTTGAGAAAATATTAGGGTAAGGGACTTGTTCAGGGCACAAATATGGACATAAGGGACGGTCTTTTCTTTCAACCAATATGTGTAAACAGTCAAATCAAGTGACCATCTCTACGTAAGAACTTCCTGGCCAAAGTGATGACCACTTTTTGGAGGTCCCTTAGAGACCCTTAGATCATCATCATATTTTCTTTTACAATGACCACCTGTTGACAGAGACACAGAGACAGATTTTATCCGTGCCCTGTGTACTAGTGGTCTTCTTTCGCAGTTTTGACAGCGTCCAACGATCTTCAAAGTCATAAGATCGCGTTTTACTGAGGCACCTGTGGAAAGACGAGCTCACCCATAAAACGAAGATCGACACACAGGGGTCATCAGAGGTCATCAGAGGTGACTGACCCCGTGTGACAGCCCCAGGCCTGACTGACACGTGAGAACCTGCGAACAACTAGTGCTGCCATGGTCATCTGTCCGGTGATATCCTTACTGCCAGTTATCCCGTGAAAGTGATCTCAAACCAGTTTAGCCCATCGAAGAGCTAAGCTACCGACTGTTCGCGATCGCGACAGAGAAGACAAGTAGTGGTAATACGATGAGAAGTGGGTGTCCTGTCCCATTGGAACTGTTTCCAATAGTGTGCATATTGGGTGAAAGACAACACACAGAATTTGACGAATCATAGAAATTGTAAAAGAGCGTTTGAGGCTAACCTACTCGCAGATTTAGAAAGAAAGGTTGATAGTATTTCTGATATATGAAGACCTTACTCATCCCCATTCAGTGTTACGGACTTCTAGGTACAACCAGCTGCGACTCTGATGAACCGATCACAAGATGCAGAAGATATTAGATAACCATGAATCTCAACATGTTCAAGAAATTAAAGGGGCTGAGGTTTCAATAGCCTGGATGCCCGCAGCCGTACTATGTACCATGGGATCCGCGGAAACTTAAGGATGGCAACCTGTCTAGGTCTTCAATGGGATGTTATGAAGAAACTTTCAAAGGTTCCCACCAGATAACGCAGTTACTAATTGACTTAGGTATCCTCTTACGTTTGAGATCCAGTGAGAGGAACACAAAAGGAATAGCTTTTTTTAAGATAACGTAGTCCAATAGCCGTTTTATATCATTTTAGGACCATCCGGCATAGGGCAGTGGGTTGTTATCCACTGTATCTAGCTAGGGCACAGTATTGAGAGGCGAAGCCCAACCCTCTCCTTTCACCACCTTTTACCTCCCAAACCGCAGTCAGATCCCCATGTTTACACCTGGGTGAAGTGAGGGAAATCGCGTAAAGTGCCTTTCACGAGGGCACTAGATCCGCAGCATATGTAGGGATTTGAACCCTGGACCTCTGGCTTCTGAACCAAATACCCTGCAATTACGTTCTTGGGTCACGATGGGTGGAGGCCATGTTTTGGTGAGCTTCAGTTACGTATACGCCACATAATCCCACTTTAATGTGTTATAGTGTTATAGAGAAAAGCACTTAGACTTGGAGTAACTCTAATGTCATAATTGACTGTTTAACAGCCTGTGAACATACGGTCGGCTAGGAGTGCGTACGTTACCATGGCAATCATCATCCTCGGGAGACGTCATCAAACTTAATAACGTCACCCTAATCGGGACGTGATGCTCGAAGAAGCTCTTAGCATCGGAGCCGAGGAAATCCGATTATCGCGATGTCAAATCGGTTAGCAACGCCATCAACACACGACACAGCCAGGGGAAGATCATTGATGTCTGCTAGGTAGTGTAGGCATGCACTCTCACTGCACTTGCGTCGAGCTTGTGTCACTGCGGGGTTCGAAAGATACTCAACGCATTCCAGAGATAAAGAACGAGTTTTGTTGCGTTATGCGAGTGTATTTTGTTGTCCTCTAAGTCATACTTTTACCAATATTTAGATCATAAAAAATTCGGCGAAAATAATTACAGCGCCGCAATGAACGAACCCCGCAGTGCCGCACCGGTGCCCAAGTGCAGTGAGATACCAGCTTTAGCATCGCCATCAACACACGTCACAGCGAGGGGAAAATCATTGCTGTCTGCTGTAACATTGATAAAAGGCAGCGAAGGCATTGACATTGTCCTTATACTTGATACCCACACATCAAGTATCAATACAATCCATCCAGACACTCTAGAATGCCTGGATGGACTGTATTGATGAAACCTAGTACCTCGAAATGATAACATTTTTGGTCCCTGGTGCATGGAGTATGGCATAGTTGATTGTCTGTTGATATAGGGAAGAGGAAATATAACATTTACAGTGTTTTGCTGATGCGGTCAAGTTGCCTCAGTCTCAGTTCATATGTTCTATCGATTCTCTGCATCCTGAGATATCAAATAGCATCGTCATCAATAGTCTGTGTAACGTAAACTCCGCTATCCAGAGCTTGTAGCCTCCTCCCCGCGGCGCGGCAATGTACGGCGGGCCTGAGAAGCGCGATTGAATCAGGCTACGTCATCAACAGAGAAACATCATTGATGCATTCCGCATGTTTTATATAGTGATTATAGTGATATAGTGTAGATAAAATATTTACATTGTTCTGATGCTTCATATTTTATATCTGTGCTCTGTATCTGTATGCCTGGACGTTTTGTACTCGGAACGCAACGCTATTAACAGAATAGGGCAATTAAACATATATCATTGACATCTGGTGTTAACAGCGATACGTAAAGAATGAGACATAGAGGAAATATTTAGTTTGCTCTGATGCGACCTAATTGCTTAAGTTTCATTTCCTCTGTTTTGCCAACACTTCATTTTCAAGGTCGTTTAAGCTGCTTGTTGAGGAAAAGTCGTTTCGGATTTGTTGTAATAAAGGACGTTCACGCAGACATTCATTCATTATTTACATGTGGGAAGGAGAGGCGCCCCAGCGTCTGACGTACCGGATACGCCGCGCCGGGTACATCATGTATGCTTCGCTTGGCTAGCATCGTTAGTCTAACTACGCTTGCTATTATTTTTCGTCTCCCTCTGCTTCCAAAAAAAGAAGTCAAACCCAACCTGTTTAGAAATAGCCAACACTAGTATTAGAGTAGAAAATTGTTTATAACTGTTCATTGCTCCGGATCGCTGGTGATCGTAGAAATGGAACAAATAGAGGAGTAAGCCGGCCAGAGGAATATAGTCTGTCGACTGTGGATCGCGTACTGTTCCCTGGCCGGCTATATTCCATTTCTACGATTTTTCCAGCGATCAGGAATCTGGTAGAGACTAGTTCATTGCCACTTGTATATCTCCTATGTTTCTACCATGTACTTGCAATTATTAGCCCTCGGGCATGAACTTGCAAATAAACTTCTTCCAATAACTTTCCAAGGGAGTTTTGCTACAGAGGAGTCAATCAGCCGCAGGAGGGGGAACATGAACCTAAGAGTAGACTTACTTTTTTTTATTGCAACAGATAAATACATAACATGATGCATGGCGACACACTCAAGCTCAACATGCTTATTTTCATGCCGTCATCAGAAACAAACTGAGAGTACAAAAGAACATTGAAACAAATACAGACAAGCAAAGCATATAAGTTATAACAAAAGTAATGTTAAGTAACACCACATAAAGAAATCATAGAATATAAGAAAAGTCATTTGAATATAGGACTTACTTCCCCTGGCCAGGCCAATTTTTCGATTATTTTACCCAGTCTACGATCCCCGCACCCCCATAGGAAGGCCTGGTGGAGACTATAACATGGCACGCACTGTCTTGCGTCAAGCTGTATCAATCTCCAATTTCCTACCGGACTGGAACAACTCTATTCTACTTACTCGCTCTACTCTAGATGTACAAAGAGAAAGTCGTAATGATTCAGTGCAAAATCACGTCTCGGATTCCGCAGACCCAAGAGCTTGGAAAATGTTATAATTTTTATCTTTTGGGCATTAGGCCACGTTGATTTGACTACATGGATGACATTCTCTGGTAACCCCTAAACCGATGCGAGCGTGTGAATAAAAGAAAAAACAATTTGGCCAAAATTGCCTTCATAATGATATTCAAGTGGTAAGGAAGGTGGAAAAAATGATTGAACACACACTCTGAGTATGATATACCGATTTAATAGATACCAAATTCTTCACTTTTTTTCTTTTATATCTCCTTCTTTGACACAGGAATCGACGTTGAAATTCTATGACATTAAAGGCTAAAGCGTCTCTTCGAATTCTGGGACCAGAGATTTTAGGAAAGATCTGTTCCATCAGCACGATTTCACTTGACATCGGACAGACATCAAGTGTATCATGTCAACAGTATAAATGGCACCTAAACGTAAAGAAACAGCGCGAACAGATGCACTCAGTAATGGATTCGTTCCGTTTTCATGCAATCTGAAAACTGAGACTCCTAGAGGGGTTTGGGTTGCACCACAAGCCATGCTTTCGTTTAGCAGGGGCTTGTTTGGAGGTTATCAATATCTTAAAGACCAAGGTGAGAGGCTATGAGATGTAACGTTGGTACATGTCTTCCTGTTTGGCATTTGTGAAACATGAAAGTGCAAATAAAGTTTTGTTGGCTAGTCCTTTACATTTCATGATAATTTTAGACGTATGCATGCACAATTCGTTCAATTGACTTGTGGACGGCATGGAAAATAACAAGAACAGCATAATAACAAGAAAAGCATTGCGAGTGTTTTGAAATCAAGAAAGCTTTGACAGATCTTTAACCTGGTTACCAATCCCCAGCACGATCTCATAGAAAGTATTTTTGAGGTTGGGGTATGGTATGATATTATCCAGGTTAACAGATCTTGGGCAGTGTAGAAAATCTTACCCAGTCGTTTCGGTTTTAGCCTATCAAGCAAGCTTGTGTCTCATGGAAATTCTACCACAATCTCCCTGAGTTGAATATACCATTTTCGGTCGTGAGGAAGTATTTTTCTTTAATTTAAACGAATAACTTTCTATTAAAGGAACTTTGCCAACCCCTTCCCGAGCCCATCAGTCCCGTCAATACAAACCTAATTTGTGCCCCACTGCGGCAGGAATTGGACGCGGTCGCGGCGAGTCACGGAGTGCAGAGAACTAATCCGGGACAGGAAAACTCATCCGATTCGCTTTCTCTTCCCACAACAAATTTTGACCTAGATAATCCACGCACAGCGTTTAAATCTACCGAAACTTTCTCTTCTTTTGATCAATCCTCTTTGCTTTGATACTCTAGCCGGGTCTATTAAAACCAGTAGCGGCGCAGGTCTTTCCGAGGGATTTTCAGGGAGAGTTTGTCGTTCTAGCTAGAGACACTAGACTCTTGAAAAAGTCTAGTTATCCAAGGAAATTGCACCACAGACACCTACACCGACACTTACACCCCCACCCCAACCTCCCAGTGGAGTAAGCATGTTGACCAAAGAGCCGAGGAGGTGGCCTAGTGCCTATATAGGTCCTGGAAACTCC
Source organism: Branchiostoma floridae (assembly GCF_000003815.2). Classification (NCBI taxonomy): domain Eukaryota; kingdom Metazoa; phylum Chordata; class Leptocardii; order Amphioxiformes; family Branchiostomatidae; genus Branchiostoma; species Branchiostoma floridae. The sequence continues at coordinate 2,084,309 of NC_049985.1, read as the reverse complement.
ATAGGGACGTTTGGAAGTGGACCAAAGCGGTACAGAGGTTGGAGATCAGGCTACTCTCTAAACAAAAATCACTGTTTACAAAGAATACAGATGTCTGAACTTGGTGAGTGCAGTTGGTCTCCTAAAGTAAAGATAAACAAAGATAAATTTCTGTGTAGAAATCTCCTGTAGAGATGAAACATTTAGCGCGCTCTTCTGGAGGCGCCACAGCCATTAGACACTCTTTCTCACCTATCAGATACAGTTAACCTGACATCGAACACCTCACATGGCCACCTAGTCTCTACCAGACACCGTTGGTCGCAGAAAACAGCAGAAATTGGCCAGACAGAATGATGAGCTAGTTTTAAACTACACTCTATGGACGGTAGCCTGGATTCCAGACCCCTAGCCCGATCTCTATTATCTATCGTGAAGGGCGTTTGTCAGGGTCTACTCAGTTGGCCTATGTTGGCCCTGGAAACAGTCTGGCATCCTGGCTATCTCAACGGCTAACTCCTCGTGCATATTATTCCGTTGATTTGACCAATTTCTATTATTTGCTGCAACCTATGGACTCGAATTCCTTGGAGTAAAGACTATAAAAGATTCCCACCTTCCCGCCAGTGGTGCGGGTCCTCTCCCCTCTGATATCCCGCGTGTCCTGGCCCGCATGTTGGCGGGACTGTGCGTCCAACTTCCCCGCCGGAAATCTGAGCGCCTCCCGCTTCCCTGCAGCAGCGTCCCCGCTCGTGTCACCACCGAGGCCCGATATCTGCCCCACCGACGCTCTCCGGTCCACCAGCGTCGCCAGGAGCGTTGTCATGACGACCAGGAGGAGGAGGAGGAAGAGGCAGCGGCGGCTTCTGCCCCATCCCGACATCACGCCATCTCAGGGGTCTGAAAGGTAAAGGTGAGGGGATGAGACGACAGGAAAGGACAACCGCGTCTAGTATAGTTAGCGGTCCTCTAAAGGAAACTGGCATCTACGGGGGTTGGGATCTACCAATTCTTCATGGGGGTGTTTTTGAATACGTTACAAATGTGGACTGTACCGACAGCAATCGTATACCGTATAAAACACTTCAGACGCAGTACTACGGCAACAACTTAAAGTAATATGTATCTGCTTGAAGACAAACAATGTTAAACTCTCCCCAACCCTTACTAACGTTAGGATTCATGTCGACAAATGCCTTTCTGTGGAATGGAGTAGAATAGACGGTCGACCAGTTATGAATCCTGCACGATTTCCAGTTTCCAATTTACTGCCATTTCTGATTATTGAAGCCCTGCTATCCATGCCTTCCCATATGCTTGTTTACATGTAGTCTTGATATCAATGCTGACTTGTCCCCAACCGCCCTCTACCTCCCTTCCGAGGCCTTGGCCCCGCAGGTGAAGCAAGCATCAACCAAGCATCAACATGCCGAGAAATATAATGGGTGCAAAACAGAACGCGCTTTTTCGAAATAAATGACACTAGTACCCACATCCCTTAGGCTTTATATTGAAATGTGTCTATCAATCCCCTGCCACCCTCCCTCTCTGATACATACACAGTATATAATAGTACTACGAAGACCTTGACCCCGCAGGTGAACCAAAACGATAAACATTCAGAAAATCATGGGCGCAAAACAGATCGCGCTGCTTCGAAATAAGTACCACAAAGACCCCCCATACCTTAATCTTTATGTCCATACCTTAAGCTTTATGTTGATTTGTGTCTATCTATCCCCATCCACCCCCTTCCCAATTATAATACCAAGGTCTTGCAACCGCAGGTGATCTCAAGATAAACATTGAGAAAATCACGGGGCGCAAACAGATCTCTCTGCGGGCGTATTTACGCCTGACCCCACACAACACGTAATCTCTATCCCGACAGAACCAGCTAATACCAGCGGACCTGCTCCCGGTCTGATTGCTTGCAAATTGGCAGAGCGTGGCCCAACAGATCCGAGTGTACCGATATATTCCCTGGGAACTTGGACGAGATCCAGCGTCTTCAATCTGTCTAATTCAGTAGGGAGTCAGTAAACACCGTGTGCATAAAACTGTAGCTGCTACATCCACTTTTCGCTGTAAGTGTAACGTTAGAATTTAATGCTGACATTTGTCCTATGACGACAGCTACGACAACAAATTGAGAACAGTGAGAATAGTGTCAAGTTCAACTGTCTTGTAATCGAAACGATTGGCGTAGGTAGAACATTGTCCAACCTCGCTTAAACATAGTATTTTCTTGTGTCACTGCACCGTGCGACTGAACCTTTGCATATTTTTCATACCACCTGTGGATTTTATTCTAAACCTAACGTTATATCTGTCTTTCGCGTCACGACCTAGTTCGAGAAGTTGATTATGAACATTAATCATTAAAATGTTTCCAATGTTTCTAGATCGTCACTGTGTGCATTTATTTCCTCAAATCTCGTACTAGTTGAGCTGCTGTGAACCGGATGACTTAACATGCATAGTTACGTGAGTAGAATAAAAGGAATAGAGTGTGGCACAACATACGCCTACTACCTTCGTCATAGTACTTAACAGTACACTTGAATCAACGTCAAACCCAACCCCGTTTCGACCTGCATATTAGGACGGAAGCCTCGGTCATTCCAGTCAATCTAGACAATCCCTCAACAGATTATATAATGTGCTAGTAGTCAAACAGTTCAGTTCAATTCATTCGTACAAGTATAGGATTGATCGTACATGCACGTAAATTGATATGACCATGGCCGTCCAAATATGTTACAGAACAAGAAGTGCAACAGGTCATTGCATTGCGAGAAAAAAAGGACCAGCAGAAATCTCGAATTTGTATCAAAGACAACAGATCACATATGGAGAGGATTTTGTCTTGAAGCCTCTTGATATGTTTCTGTCACGATAGCACATTGACATTGTCACAGACACGCCCACATACAATGTTTGAGATTTGTAACAAGTTGCCTACCCGGTTTTCAGTGGAGACTGTCCTTCTGCTGTGCCCTTGTTTAGGACAACGGTTCAGTACGCCCACCAACCTTGAACTGAAGCGGTCACACGCCAGTTACCCTGTACAAAACACATACACACATGGGGGAAACGTTAAAAACCCGTTCAACATGTTTCATGTAACGTTAACTATACGGATTCACGTGAACTGTGGATCACTGGAACGCCCCATACAGGTTTTTCTTCGGAACGTTCCACCTAAAACCGGAGGGGTGTAACTTAGTTTCTTAGTCAAACAGTGGATATAAAAAAAATTAGTAGAGTGCTAATGGCAATGGACGTCAATGTCAAAGAAAAGAGTAAGTTAAGGTAAATCACAGTGTTGGAATTCAGGAACAAAACGAAAACACAAAATGGCCTCTACTGTAAAGAACGTATGTACAACATGGTATAGCCTCAAGCTATGTTCGACGGTTTGCTGTACTATAACAATGGCTGACTCAAGGTTGCACTGGCGGCTCAAGTGTGTGTGTGTAACAAACAATGCATTCTGGAGAGCAGCACTCAGCAAACCGTTGAACCATAGATCCGATCTCCTGAGTCCTCTTTACAGCACAGTCCGTGGTTCAATATTGTGGCTCTTTAAAAAGAAAGGCTATACTCTACTCTAAAGTGTTTGTTGTTCGTCGATGCTTCCTTGCTGTGTTCACACAACACCCAGTGTAACCGTAAAGATGGTATCTCACTGCAGTTGCGTCACGCTTGCGTCACTGCGGGGCTCAAAGAATTTCAGAGATAAAGAACGAATCTTCTTACCTTTTGCGTATTTTGTCGTCTTCTGAGTCATACTTTTACGTATTATGCAATATCTAAATTATAAAACTAGAAAGGCCGACATTTGCTTAAGAGCAAATACAGCATATTTCAGCCATACCCCTTCCCACGCAACATTGGACTGTTCCAAATCACCCCTGCGCAAAAATGGAACATCTTAACAGTACATTATCCCCCAAAGTGGACTGGAATTGTGAATTGATTCCAGGTAAAGACAGAGCTTGCTTCTATTTTTCAGAAAATGACAATAATCACACCTTCCATTCAGAAAATTTTCATCATGACTGAAAATTGTTGAATGACTTCATGTAATGTCATTAACAATTTTCAGTACGATAACTAGGTGTAAGTTTAAAAAAGTATAAGCTCCTTGTGATGTGGGTACATTTATTATTGCAGTGAACTTTTTTATTCAAGTAGGGCATACGATTTAATAATTATCAAGCAGGTGCAGGTACTGTAGGAGCGTTTGTTTTCTTCAAGCTGTAAAACTGTTAAACTGTTTTACTTTGTATGCAATCAGCCATCGAGCCTATTCTTATTTTAGTTTAACAACTCAGTCCTGCCAGACCCGGAAGATACGATTGAACCTTGTTCGAGGATTTATTTTCGTCTGTCTGGTCAGTCTGTTCATACCCTGGCGCTGAGATTGTTTTATTGGGCTGAAACTCTGGCAGTTTAAAGTTACTTACAATTTAAATGTTCAAAGTTTATGTCAAACAACAACAGCACTAGGAACACATACATTTGCTCTGGAGAAAATACAGCAGTTTTCGCAAGTTCCAGTCCAGTGATAGAAATGTGGCCACTATAGACAGGTGGTCACTATAGAGAAAAATGCTCATCTATTGACTAGGAGCCATACGTGATTTCAGTACACTGATCATTAATCATATAAACATTGCACAGGTAAGCCAATTGTTTAGATGTACAATTAAGTTCAAATAATTCTGAAGAGAAATATTGATGAGAAAATAATCATTCTCGCCACTGTCTAACTTATAATTACGTATCAAAACTAAACGCAGATTTTCTAACTAACGCACCTTTCGCCGACTTCATCAAAGGACCGCCGGCTATCAATCAAACACGGCTGTTGATTAGACTTACAGTTTCAAACAGTCATGTGCTGTGTGCCAGTTGACAGCGAACTTCATGCTACGTGATGTTTTACATTGCTTGGACCTTCTATCCTACAGCGGTGCTTCTACAAAATATTTATACTGTAACACTGAGTCCCACATGTTTTATAGAATAGAATTTGACGCAGAACAGCGTTTTCTGCTGGGTATTTTTCTTGAAACATGTCCGTGGGAATATCAGCGAGGCGGCGACGTAGGGATATCAGACCGTCAACAAAAGTCGCACGGCGACTAACGGCGCAGCGAAGATACTAGCGCTTCAACTAAGGATGGCAACCCGTACAATATTTTTGTATACTGTTGAGCTAAGTAAAGTTTGTTGTTTATGAGGTTTTAGTTGTCTTTGAGGCTTTGATCCGAAATATTTTAAAGTCAAACTGCTGAAGAGAAGTAAGTGACTGCTACGATTATCGTAGATATGGCCCTAAAAAACTGATAAAAGAAGCCTTCTCAATAGTCTAAAATGCAAGAGCTTCCGGGGGGGCTTCGCCCACCTGGGTCCCCCCCACAGTGGCCCTGCCCCTGGACCCCGCCAGGGACATTCGGCGGCCCCCGTACCCCTGTCCGACGCTTTGAAAAAATCCTGGCGAGAAGTCTGTACGGCCTGAGTCTTCAAGTTAACGTATTGTGTGGTCCCGCTTATGAATATTAATTAGCCTTCACTTTCCTCTTCGCTGATTGGCTGAAACATTAATTGAATTAACTCTTCCTGCCGGCTAGACGCAGGTGCAGATGTCGGCTCTGTGGGGTGAACGTCCGAAAGGTCATGGCATGGAGAACGAAAGAAAACCAATTTCCCCTTGAAAAAGTGCTGTAATTAAGCCTTTTACAGTACTTTATGCCAAAAATTTTACTTGGATCATTTTACCAACTATCTTATGCCTATCTATACCAAATGTTACTCATACCAGGGTACAGGTGTGCAAAATATACCGTTATAAGACCGTCAACAACAGTCGCACTGAGCTAACAGCGCAGCGAAAATACCATCGCTAGCGTTTCAACTTCGGATAACAAGTTATAAGTACTGTTGAACTCAGTAACGTTAAAGTTTGTTTTTAGTTGCCTTTGACGGTTTGACCTGAAATAGTGTTACGCTAAACTCCTGAAGAGAAGTTAAGTGACTGCTGCGATTATCATAGATATGCCCCTAAGAACTGGTACAATATAAAGCCTTCTGAATAGTCTAAAATGCGAGAGCCTTAGGCGGGCTTCGCTCCCCCTGGCGGGAACACTGCTATATACGGGATCATGAGGCCCCGCCTATGAATATTAATTAGCCTTTGGCCTCCCCTTCGCTGATTGGCTAGGTCTTTGATTCAATTAACTCTCCGACTGACGCGCACAGGTGTGGCTCTGTGCGGGGTCACGGAAGGTCACGTCAGGATGCCAAAAGAAAACAAATTTCCCCTCAGAAAAGCGCCAAAATTAATCATTTTAAAGTTGTTTATGTCAAAAATTTTACTTGAATCTTGTTACCAAGTATCTAATGCCTATCTATACCAAATTTCAGGTCATTTAATTGTAATACCAGGGTACAGGAGCCAAAAGTGTCCTTTTTTGGTCAAAAATTGGCCAAAAATCGCAAAAATAAGCATTTTGTTGCACTGTACACCAAAAGTGTTATCGAATTTATATGAAGGGATTATCAAGGCACATCTGTGTCAAATTTCAGCTCATTCGGTTGCAATACCAAGGTACAGGAGCCAAAAGTGTCCTTTTTTGGTCAAAAATTGGTCAAAAAATCGCAAAAATAAGCATTTTGTTGTACTGTACACCAAAAGTGTTATTGAATTTATATGGGGGCATTATCAAGGCACGTCTCTGTCAAATTTCAGCTCATTTGGTTGTAATACCAGGGTACAGGGGCCAAAAGTGTCCTTTTTTGGTCAAAAATTGGTCAAAAAATCGCAAAAATAAGCATTTTGTTGTACTGTACACCAAAAGTGGTATCGAATTTATATGGGAGCATTATCAAGGCACATCTGTGTCAAATTTCAGCTCATTTGGTTGTAATACCAGGGTACAGGGGCCAAAATATACAGTTTTGGTCTAAAATTGACCAAAAAATCTCAATAAAATCATTTTAGAGGCAGATATGAAAAAACTGAGAAAAAAGCATCAAGGTATTGGCCTATTCTACCCCTGTGCCAAATTTCAGGTCATTCGGTCCAGGAACGGCGGAGATGAATCACTTTGAAGATTTGACAGGAGAAAGAAAGAAAGAAAGAAAGAAAGAAACATTACGAATACAATATATTTCACCATACTATGTATGGCTGAAATATAATAATCGGAGAAAATAAGAAAACAGTGACGCAGTGAACGAACCCCGCAATGATGCAAACTTGACGCAAGTGCAATGAGATACCACCTAGGCGCGACGGTGCGCAGAAATGAAATAAAGCAAAGACCATTTCAGTGGCGCCCGCGTCCGGATAACCTAGCTTACTTGCTGTTGCCCCATTATCAATTTGTTGTAATGATAATTAGTTTATTATATTTCAGCCATACCATAGGTATGGTGAAATATATTGTATTCGTAATGTTTCTTTCTCCTGTCAAATCTTCAAATCGATTCAACTCCGTCGTTCCTGGACCGAATTACTTGAAATTTGGTACAAGGGTAGAGTGGGTCAATACCCAGGTGCTTTTTTCTCATTTTTTTCATATCTTCCTTTAAAATGATTTTATTCATGTTTTTTGCAATTTTTATGTACATTTTGCCCCCCTGTTCCCTGGTGTTACAGCCGAATGACCTAAAATTTGGTACAGAGGTGCCTTGATCATATGCCCACAAAATTCCAAAAACAATTTCGGCATACGGTACAGCAAAATGCTTAATTTTGGGGGTTTTTTTTGCATTTTTTGCCCCAGAAATGACATTTTTTGGCTCCTATACCCCCATTTTACAACCAGATGACCTGAAATTTGGTATAGGAGTGCCGTCTACATATGCACACATGAATTCATTGACACCTTTGGCATACGGTACAACAAAATGCTTAATTTTGGAATTTTTTGGCCATTGTTTGACCAAAAACGTACGCTTTTGGCTCCTGTTCCCTGGTCTTGTAACCAAATGACCTACATTTTGGTAAATAGGTGCACTAGATATTCATTCAAATGACCCATGTACAATTTCTGGCATAAACCACTTCAAAATGATATATTTGGGTACTTTTTTAGTAATTCTCCACTGGCCAGAGGGTCAACGACCTCAAGGTTGATTAAAGAGGCAACCAATCACGTAGCCTGAGTCAACATCCCGAAGGGGATTGGCAGCCAATCAGTGAGCCCGGTGTTATCTGGATGAGTCCATTCTGGCACGGAGGGGGTACATATTTTTTAAATTCATCTTTGGACTGTTGATTATATAATGTCTCTCAATGGGAGTATTTTTGAACTGGACTATTTTGCAATTTTACATGGGGTGTACTGGAAGAGTCCATTCTTGCATGGAGGGGGGCATTTTTTAAAAATTTGTTTATGGACTTTGGTGATTTGATATGTCAAAGTGTTTCAGTGTGGTTATTTTTTGACTGGTCAACTTTGCAATTTTACATAGGTTGTGCTGGAAGAGTCGATCCTTACATGGGGGGATTTTTAAAATCCATTTTTGGGACTTTGGTGATTACGTCCAAGTCCAATTTTAGCGGATGTATTTTTGGACTGCACCACTTTACATAGGGGCATCGCAAAAAGAGTCCATTCTTGCATGGGGATGTTTTCAAATTTAGTTTTAGAAAGGTGATAATTCAATATTCCATTTTTAGTGGAAGTGTTTTTGGACTGGTCTATTTTACCTTTTCATGCCTTTTTTGCTTAGTTCAACCTTGACCATGTTTTCAGTGAGAGTATTTCTGGACTGGTCTATTGTGCAAATTCACATGGGGTGCACTGGAAGAGTCCATTCTTGCACTAGGAATTTTGTAAGATTCATTTTTGGGTGTCATTAAGTGTCATTAGTGGAAGTGACTTTTAAACAAAAGTGTTCGATTCTTGCACATGGGTGATTTTGGAATAGTCTGTTGTTGCATGGGGAGGGAGATGGCTGAAATATGCTGCATTTGCTCTCAAGCAAATGTCGGCCTTTCTAGTTGCAAATTCTAGCCCAAAGGCTAACGTTACATGACACGTAAGTGACGCAACATGAAAATAATGGATATGCAATATGCATGTGACTACTCTGGTCGAAATGCTGGGGGTTTGGCTTCTTTTTGAGACAACGAAAGACGAAGGACCAGTCCTCAGTCTTGACTCGAACTTGAACCCGGCATTATGTATACCCGGCTAGAAGTTGAGCTCCGATGACTACTTCACACACAGACCTCCCTTTCACCATTGAGTCAGAGTGGTGACCGATCCCAACACTCCAAACACAGCTGCCCGTGTAACGGTACAAAGCATACCCTGAACAAAATCGACACCCGGGTACAGGAGTATACCTGGAGTATAGTTTGGACTGTTACATCGGAAACCAGTCGGTCACATCACCCTAGCTAATAGATGACATTAATGACATCACTCATATAATAAAATAAAGAGGATGATATGTCAGACTTGACTTCGATTCAACACAGCAAAAAGGCCAGTCTTCGACTTTCCTACAATCCCAATATGGCCTTCTTCGTGAGGAATGACCCACAACGTCGGACACGTGATCCAGCTGGCACCTGACTCAGTATCGGATCACAAAGTTGTGTCCTTGGGAAAGGCACTTAACATCACATCCTACTTTCTCACTCGACTCAGTTGAAAAACAAAATCAGTACTTAGCTTCCGTTAGGGACGTAAAGCTAGAGGTCCCGTGTTTGAGGACTGCTACACTGTACACGTCCAACACGCCCCCTCCAACATGTTAAAAATCCCACCACACTTATCGAAGAGTAGGGGTCCATCCCGGAGTGAGTGGACCAATCCTTATTCTACAAAGCTTGAAGCAGAGGTTGGGTCGCGGAGATAGTAGTTGTGATTTTCACTGGCTCGCTTCCCTCAGTAAAAATCCCAACGACTACTATCTCTAGCTCAGCGACCCAACCTCTACTCGAAGAAAACCAAACCTTACCGTCTACTGTTACCAAGCTTGTACAAAGTTTGTACAAAACTTGAATGTAAGTTCACTGACAGACAGTAGACAACATTATACTACAATTTTAAACTCTATGTCCGTACACAAAATAAAGCGCTTACATACACATACATACACATAAAGCGCTTACCAACAAGCTTTCGATCAGTCCTCTGATCGAAAAAAAACTTGTATGTTGCGCCACACAACACACAAAACTTGTGCGTTGCGCCTAAAGACAATTTATCGGTTGTGCAGAACGAACGAAGCACTTGGCATTCTCTCTGAATCTCTCTTCTTGTCTCTAAATCAGCAATTACCGTACAGTGCCTTGCCTCCAGGCGGGGAAACTGTTATCTGTCTTCATTTGCACCGGGAAATGTCAGGCACGATTCAGAGATCAATACTTTTTCCTCCAGGTCCGGAGGGGGACTATCTTATGGCATACATCAGAACCAATCAACAGATAATATACAGAGGGATGGCATACTGTGAATCGCGAAAGTTTAATTTCGCGGTACTTTTCGCATTGTTTTAATTTCGCGATTGAAACATTTGTGTAGTGCAGCAGAAGCCGTTTAATTGCACATCCATTTGACTGTGTATTTCTTGCAATTAGCCGGCGTGTGCAATAATTCGAAGTTAACCAGTTGGACCGTATACTGTATACGCTACAGCGTACATGACACGTAATGATTACGGGTCAGCCCAGAGAAGTGTCCTGTCTAATGCTGGGACAGGTTTGACTGCCAACACTATAGCACCGTAATCATTCACGGGAGCCATATTCGCCTCGTCATGAATTCGCGGTGGATAGAAGTCACAGTGAAAATAGAACCACCGCAAAAGTTTCGCGATTAACAGTAAGTTCCGCTTCGCACGCTTCAGTAAAAAACGCGCCATCCCTCTTTTCGAAAGCCAAATGAAACATACAATTTCATTGAACACCAGCCATTTGGTGCGAATCACCTCCGGGCTTTACACGTGCGTTGCGGTGATTTCAACAGAAGTAAACGTTCATCAAGAATATCCCCATGCAAATCATGCAATCCGTTCGTTGTATCGTTATAATATCAAGGCAATTATAACCGTTTGTAGGCATGTAAGGTGCAATTTGCAAAGTGTCGACATTAATCAAATAAAAACCATTATCAATCGTTATCTGGGTTAATGCTCACTTATCTCTATTTCTGTCAATCGTGATTCGTGAATGGTTTCATCAGGTTGGGACGGAGATGTAGGTCATAGGGTGTCTAACGTGCAATGTACACAGGGAAACTACGTTGTCTTCCGGGAAACCAAATAAACCCTATAACAACAGGGCAAGAAAACATTGTGCAATTCAACTGTTCTTAACGGAATTGCCGACTGAATCGATCAGTCCTCTTCAATTATTTGTGTCAATTGCTCTTGACACAAGACTTTATATGCACATATGACGTCAGCAATGGGTCAAAGGTTGTTGGAAGTGTATATCGCCCCCGCCCCGGTTAAGAGATAATTGGTGCATGCGTCTTGATGAAGGCTACCACTTCTGGTCTGTTGTTATACTGGGCAAATATTTCATTTGGACCACGTAAGTTACTGTTTTACAGCCCAGTCACATATGTTCAACTTCTTGTTCAACAGCCGGAGCCGAGCTTCCAGATTTGCTTGGAGAATATTGTGGACTACCTGACGGATTTAGTGCTATCGTCTGAGCCTAACCAGACGGCCCATTACTGCAACGTACTCTCTCTTTTCGAGCCTGCTCTTGAGACCTGGAGCAGAGGTCTTTTTTACTTTTATAACCTTTTATTATCATTCCTCAAAAGTACATAGGCAGGGGGAGCTGTACAATAAATTTGCTAAACAATCATAGTCAAAACGTTAAACATACACGCTATGTGCTATGCAGCATTGTTATACAGTCTGAGGGCACAGTGCACGAAAGACTGCTTCAGTCTTTTCGTTCTGGCAAATGGCACTGAGATGTTCTGACTGTTTCTTAGTGTTCTTCCAGTAGGTCGATAGCCTAGCCTCATCAACTGTCCTTCATATCGATCCTGACATTTCACCAGAGGCGTTGGTCCAGAGATTTACTGACTAATCAATCGGTCTGTCCTTCGGTGTGATGATAAGATTTATAAGATAAGAAAGAGGTCTTAAAAACGGCAACATACTTGACTTTATGCAGATTATGTAAAGCAGATATGGACAGTACAATGTGGACACTAGGCAGCTAACTGATGTGCACTGATATGCTGAGGTTTAGTGCTACATTCTGAACCTGAGTTGGTCCATAGATTTACTGACGTGTCAGTAGGTCTGTCCTCCGGCGAGAATTAAGATTTATAAGAATGAAGTCTACAACACTGCAGCACACCCACTCTTCAGGGCCGCTCTTCACGACCTTAGAGACCTCAGCAGCTCTTAAACGAAGTCTTGAGAAAAGACCAATCTTCTTGAGATCAATTCCTTCATTTCTCCCAAGGAAAGCTCCATAGATTTACTACTGACGCATTAGCAGGTCTGTCCGCAGGTGAGAACTGAGGTTTATAAGAAAGAAGTCTACCACACATGCTCACTCTCCAAGTGTGCTCTTGAGACCTCAGGGATCGGCAGTTCCTTAACGAAGTTTGGAGAAAAGAACCTTCGATTCCGTCATTCCTCCAAAGGAGTTGGTCCATAGAAGACAGATAAACACTGTTACGCGTCAGTATGTCTGTCGGCTGCTGTCAAAATGAAGATTTATAAAAATGAAGTCTGACACACAGCGACATGCTGACTCTTCAATCACACTCTTGAGACCTCAGAGGTCGGTAGATCCCTAACGAAAAAAAATCTTCAAATCGATGCTGGATTTCTCTCTGGAGACGCCGGTTCATAGACACGCGTCAGTACGTCTGTCTGCCGGCGTGAAATAAGATTTATAAGAATGCTCTTTTAATTCTAAGTTTATAAGTCTGCTGATCTGTCTCACTGCTGCAGTGCTCAGTCTTAAATCAAAGACTTAAGACCTTATAGGTCGGCAGATCCCTAAAGAAGAAAAACGTCTTACTTCAAGTCTATGCTGTGATTTGATTTCTCTTGCGACGTCGGTTCATAGATATATAATGAGTTATTAAGTCTGTCCGCCGGTGTGAATGAAGATTTGTAAGAATGGTCTACCACACTGCAACATACTCACTCTTAAATCCCACTGCTGAGACCTTAGAGACCTCAGCAGCTCTTTAACGAAGTCTTGAGAGAAGAACAATCTTCTTGAGATCAATTCATCGCAGGAAAATGGTCCATAGATATACAGAAGAGTCAATAGGTCTCTCTGACGTCTGCCGGTGGGAATGAAGATTTATAAGAAAGACGCCCATTGCACTGCAGTATATTCATTCTTCAATCCCGGCCTTGAGACCTTAGAGACCTCGGCAGCTCGCTATCGAAGTCTTAAGAAAAACCCACATTTCTTCAAACCGATCCCGTCATCTCCCCAGAGGCAAATTTAGAGACACGTCAGTGCGTCTGACAGCCGGTGTGATATCAAGATGTATAAGAAAGAAGTTTACCGCACTGCAGTGTGCTCACCCTTCAATCACAGACTTAAGACATTAGAGGTCTACAGCTCCCTAACGAAGTCTTATAGAAAAAATATAGAACTTTTGCTCGATGCTTTGATTTCTCTGAAGGCGTCGGTTCATGTCTGTATATCGGTGTGAATGAAGATTTATAAGAAAAGAAGTCCATCGCACTGCAACACACTCACTCTTCAATCCCGCTGTTGAGACCTTAAAGACCTCAACAGCTCGTTAACGAAGTCCTGAGAAAACTCCACACTTCTTCAAATCGATTCCCGTCATTTCTTCAAAGACGTTGATCCCATTCGTCCATAGATAGATATACAGACGCGCCAATAAGTCTGCCCGCCGTCGTGAAGATATAGCACCTGAGACTGAAGAAGTCCAAGATAAGACACTGCAGTAACTCGGGACCGATGGGAAGCCAGATATACAGCTTTTCACGCAATGGTGTAGGTAAGGCAACACCAATTCATTCCCTTGGTCATCTGACGTTTTACCCAAAACTCAAGCAAGCCGATCGGACAAGACAAAAACAAGGGACTAGGAGCCAGCGAAAACTCGAATCTGGCTATATCCACTGATTGAGGATTTTGCAACTTCGTGTGCTAATAGTGTAGGTAAGGCCACAATAGTGTATTTCCTTGGTTCTTGGATATCTTATAAAAAGACCATGCAAGAGGTTGGAACGAGGTAAAAACAGATGACTGGGAGCCAGAGAAAACTTTAATCTGACTATATTCTGCATCTGTATTGAACCACACCACACTATCGTAACACACTAGCTTTACAGCTGGCTATATTACACTGAACGACCTGTCACACCTAACCTTTGCACATCTGCCTGCAAGCCTTGTTTAAAGCTATCTTGTGAAGATGGACACACTGTTCTTAGGGTACTTGCATCTCGGAAAATGCGAATTTTTGAACACACACTTACTTTAAAAATATTCACTGCTGTCTTGACTGCTATATGTGCGCAGCCCAGGTACAGCCTTCCCGCTTTGACCCAGTTTGCTTTTGGATTTTTCGTTTCTTTGTAATCCGAGGGTCTTAATCAAGTCTCTGTGGCGGTGACTGTTGGTCCAGGTGTTGGCGAACATGCAGCCAAAGACAGAAATTCTCCGCCTGCATCCCGACCCAGAGATCATCTCTCACCGACGATAACATCAACTCAGCGGTATGGTATCTCCGAGCAGATGTAGGAGGCGACATTGTCTTCTGCGTATTTGGTGATGGCTGGGGGTCGGGTTAAATGCGCGCGCCTCCAAAAAAAACGTAACGCTAGCTCACCATTTATCTGCGAATTCAGGAAGGCACAACCGCACTCCTTTAGAACAAAGAGTCTGCCAATTTTGTACCTCAAACATGGTAGAAGATGAAGTGCACTTCACTGTTGATTGCGATATGTATGTCAATGATAGAAATACTCTATTTAGTTATATAGAAAGTAGATTCCCTCATTTTAGACACATGAGTAGCACTGACAAGTTTATATTTATCATGCGTTTTGACAAACGTTTTGACAAAATTTTCAAAACGTTGCAGTTTTAAAACCACGGCCCGTCGACTTGATATCTCTAAATATCCCGTTTTGAAAACAACGGATATAGGCTACACCGCGGATAGAGGTGAACGAGCGTTGTACAATATCTCCAGATTAACGTTAACATTAACATCTCCGAATTAAGCTCCAAAACAAAGAACAAAGTTCGACAAACGCTTGCCGCTCCGCAAAACCGGAGGCCAGAAAACGTATGGTTTGCCTTTCCACGTCTGCTAGGAGATTGCCCGCTCCTCAGTCCCTATCCTAGCTTTACGGTATGGAGAAGATATCATCCGTACAATAAACTTTTGTGTCGCCCAAACATTCCAGATGCCCGGTAAGTCAGTCCACCACTCCCTTATCCCCAAGCAGATGTGGAAAGGCAAAATCGAAACATTTCACAAGCTCCCGCTCCCACGGGGCAAAAGCTTGCCGCTCTGGCGAAACCTGAAGCTAGAGAAACTTCACGATTTTGCCTTTCCACGTCTGCTTGGAGGTTCACCCATCCCCGGTCCCTACCCTAGCTTTGCGGTACGCAGAAGATGCCATCCGTACAATAAACTTTTGTGTTGCCCAAACATTCCTGGGTGGTACTGGCAGGCTACCCACTCCCTAATCTCCAAGCAGACGTAGAAAGATAAAACTTAACGTTTCGCAAGCTCCCGATTCTACACAGCAAAGTTTGGCAAAGGCTAGCTGCTCCGCAAATCCGGAGGCTAGAAAAACTTTACGGTTTTGCCTTTCCACATCTGCTCGGAGATTCACCCATCCCCTGTCACTGTCAGGCTACCACTTCCTATAATTTCCAAGCAGATGCAAAGACAATCGTAACGTTTCTCAATCCTCCGATTCCGCAATGTTTCGCAAAGGCTTTTGCTACTCCGCAAAACCTTTCCACATTTGCTTGGAGACTGCCCCCTCCCCCAGTCCCTATCCTGACGTGTATTGAACGTGACAGCTCCACGGGTTCCGCGGTCGCGGGTCGCTGGGTCAGGCGGCGACAACGTACACACAGGGCCAACCATGTGTTTCGTCTATAAGTATAACCTATGTTTACCACCATTCTTCAAGGACGAAACCCGAACACAGAAAATAGAAAATATACAAGTTAATCAATGCTTAATTAACGGTCTCAATTTCACACAAAGCGTTGAGGTAATTAACAAAATTCTATATAAAATATTGTTAAAATTTTTCTCTGAAACTGGTTCGACACTGAAAATCTGCAGCCACAGAAAATGGAAAATGTACAAGTCAAGCACTATGATGCTTAACTAGGGGGTCTCAATGTCACACAAAGCGTTAAAGTAATTAACATTATTCTCTGACTTATGTCGAAGTCGAAGTCTCTGACAAAAATGGTTCGACACTGGAAATCTGTAAGCACAGAATATGGAAAATGTACAAGTCAAGTCACAAGCACTGCCTAATTAGGGGGTCTCAAAACATTGATGAAGAAATTAGCATTATTCTTAGACAAAACGCGTACATGTTTGACATTGCTAGGCGGTTAGAATTAAGTCAAGAAGACGTACCAAATGTCGTGTACTATGTAGGCACAGCCGTCTGGTATGTGGTTCCTAAGGTTTGCCTTAGCAAGGCTTACCCTGTCTCTGTTATCCTTGTGTTTACTGTGTGAACAGTCTTTTCAGGGCAGCCTACAGTATCAAGGACCCGTTCTTTGGAACCGAAGGTCTTCACAGAACATCGTCAACACACTACAGTGACGGCTTTTTCAAATGAGACTATATGGCTGGTATTTAGTGTTATTTGTTTAGTACTCTTGCGTAATCTGTTTTATTTTTAAGTACTCTTTCATATCATAAAATTTGCGCTAAGTATCACACATGTGCAAGCCGGCCACGAAACATATGAAATACTAGTACTTATCCGACGCGTATCAAGCTGAATCAAACGCAATGTGACGTTTTCGGAGCTAGACTAAGGAGCAGATATAAAGAAATATTTGGAACTAGGGGGTCCAAGCATAAACCACTCTCTACCCAAAGAGCTATCTACCACTCAAAAATCATGACAGTAGAAGGTCCACAACTCGAGGTATCAGATCCGGAAGTTCCGCTGCAGTACCATAGCAAGCCGCTAGGGAGCCAAAATGCGAAAATATAACCTTAATTCTAGCGAAGGTAATGAAGCGCTTAGATACTACAAAGAAAATCTAACCTCTTTGAACCCTTCCGAACCCTTGGGTGCACCGCCTAGGCTATTCATCCTTCACTTTAGAACCAGTGTTTAACTGTGTCAGGACCTTTGTGACGGTCCAAAGACCGCTACGGGTCAGTTGTGGCCACTCTTGGATCCCCGGACTGACCACAGGGATTGCGTCTATGTTTACACAGCGCTGAAAAACTGTCGACAGTGTTTAAAATGTGGCAACGAAAGGTTTTACAGAAACGTACGGAAAACGTACACCGCTCAGGCGATTACTATATTTGCAATATTCTCTCAAATCTATTCAAAGTTGAAAAACGACTTCTGGCAAAGCCAAAGTATCATCTCGGGCTAGATCTTGGGCAATGACACCTGAGAGCATCGACCGATTTAAAGATCTGCTCCTTAAAACCATTTGTCGTATAACTGTAATCTACTTTAATCTATGATCAAGCAAGACAAAGAAACTCAGGTTCTGACAATAGCTCAACGATGTATCTAGTGCATATCCTGACACTCTAGATATTTGGAGATATCTGGACCCCCTCGACCCCATGACTATATCACTGCTTCGCCCCAATTCGAGCAAATGACGTGTCTTGCTAAAGGGCACCGCTTACACTGTAAGACTGCCCACAATGCAAAACATGACAAGAGAATGAAACGTCATGTAGAAAGAATTTGGGATGACATGGAAACTCTTCCGACAACGAAAAGTACATATGTTCTTCTCTAAAGTCTACGACAAATTCGACTTCAGTCAGCTCTGTAGTATCCACTCTAGTTTATTCTAAAGACGTGAAAGAAAAGACAAGACAGCACTGACCTGTTATTCAAAGAAAATCATGCACATCCTAATGCCCATGTTTTTAAGC
The DNA here is from genome assembly GCF_000003815.2 of Branchiostoma floridae. Taxonomy (NCBI): domain Eukaryota; kingdom Metazoa; phylum Chordata; class Leptocardii; order Amphioxiformes; family Branchiostomatidae; genus Branchiostoma; species Branchiostoma floridae. The sequence goes on along the minus strand of NC_049985.1, from coordinate 2,066,196 downwards.
CGCACCACTCTTTGGTTTCTGCCCTATATCACTGCCTGTCCAAAAGTCGAGCAAATACCGTCCGTGTGCTCAGGTGTCATACCAAAGAACGCCGTTAAATATTTCACCCCTTACAGATCGTTGGGATAGTGAACACGTGTGGGCAAACAGGAGCGCAACAACACGCAAATATCAGGGAGCTGCCTGGGCTTGGACAACGTGTGGGCAAACACGAGCGCAACAACTCGCAAATATCAGGGAGCTGGGCTTGGACAAACTCGGGCCCTTCGAAGCACCCGCCCGTCAGTTTGTGGATAGGGGACTTGAACAGATCTAGCAAGACAGGGGCAAACACGTACACTGTATACAGGCCAAGTAATAAAAAACTAACGCCTTCTGGAAGCAATAAGGTTTATTGAAGAAGACGAAAGAACCACGGTCATAAGAACGTAGCCTCCACCACGCACAACACGCAAATATCAGGGAGCCGGGCTTGGACAAACTCAGCCCCCTCGCACCCAGCCGTCAGTTTGTGGATAGGGAAAACAGATCGAGCTAGACAGGCGCAAACACACGTACGTACACTGTAGACAGGCCAAGCAATTAAAAACTGAAGTTTAGCGCCTTCTGAAAGCATTAAGGTTTACAAAAAGACGGAAGAACCATGGTACAAAGAACTTAGCCTCCACCAGGCCATTCTACGAGGGTGCGGGGATCGTAGAGTTTCGAAAAAAGCGCGAAATTTGCCAGGGGAGTCAGTCCACGCCATAGGGTTCATGTTTACGCGGCCGACCAACTCCTCTGGTAGCAAAACTCTCGAGCTCCTGGCAAATTATTCTCCTTTAATAGCTAGCGTAGTCAGTCCGGTAGAGACTAATAAGAACTCTAGTCTTACCCAGCATGAAGCTTCATACGGGAAACTTAAACAGAGTTACATGGGTTTTCATTAAAGGCATTAAAGAACGTAGAGAGTAAGTTGGGGATGGTATGGTCATGACATGGGTCGACACGCCCGAAAACCCACAACGTTACCCGACTATACGTTGTACATATCGTGTTCTGGTTATCAAGTTAACTGTAGTACACGGTCGATTGGTACAAGAGACCACGTCTAGCGAAATAACAGACGTCAAACAAAGACAGCAACAACAACCGTTCGATACCTAGTCTTACCTTCTACCTTCTTAGATCTTCTTAAATCCACAAAGTTCAGGGATCCTTAGCGAAAGAGAATGAAACCCACAACAGCCTGGCTGCACATCGTGTTTTGGTGAAGCATCACTACCCAAGCTCTGAAACATTCCAGAAAGTCGCGGAGGCGTCGCACGTACAAATGTCCAATTCCCCTGCTACCACGAGACAGATCTATCCACATACCCGCTTCACAAAGACATGGCTGTGCTCCAGGTCTTACTAAATACCACCACACTAGTGACTAGTGTCAATGGAGAAAAATTCGTGACTACGGCCCGCCTTTAGCAGTAATAAACTCAGAAGTGACACGACAGGTGCCCCGTTGCGTAGGGGAAGAGTACAAATAAAAGACCGAAATAAATGCGTAGTCTCTCTAGTCTCTACCAGGCTCCGCCGGTCGCTAGAGAAATAGTAGAAAGTGGCCAAATAGACGGATAACATGCCAGGGGGAGTTAGCTACGCAATCTGTACTCCCTGGCCAGCTAACCCCTCTGGCATGTTATGATCTGTCTACTTGGCCAATTTCTACTATTTTTCCAGTGACATGTGGAGCCAGGTAGAGGTTGTGTTTATCGTAAGATGTTTAATTAAGTCTATATGACAGAACGTTAACGGTCTATCCCGCTATCCGGAGGGATGTAATGTTACAGCCATTTCAGTCAAGGACGCATTAAATCACGACTGTCCAAAGAGTGTAAACAGTTTTCTGTCGTAAACACGTCATATGACGTATGGGACAGGGACGCAAAGTCTCATGATGGCAACATCTTTGTACTGTACTCACCTTTAATGTTTATGTCCAACTCATAAGTCCACCGCCGGGAGCGTTGAACGTGTAGCTTTCGGGCCACTGTCGTACGTCCAGTGATGACGTCACGTGTTGCTAGGACTCGTCATAGCTTGGGGTTGTCAACACTAGTACATGAATGGCCGGTCTTCCTATGGGGTGGGGGTGGGGTTAGCTGTATCTATAGTAGAGATATATATCGTATATCCTATATCGATAGTAGAGATCGGCAAATAGGTTGTAAGAGTAAGTAGTTAGACAGGAGAGTCAATACGTGGAAAGGGTCGGGTAAATGTTATCCTACAGTAGCATGGTGAGCAAACAAAGCATGACAGTAGCCAAGTACTCCTGTGTAATAGAATTATTCTCCCTATAGTCAATGTTAATCTGATAGAGACTAGGTCTGTGTCATTACGGTCCCTGCAAAGGAAGAATGCCCCCCACTGTAGCGTAGAGTATCATCTGTCAGATCACCTGGGCACAGGTAATACTGCACACCTATGTGGGGATTAGGTAACAGGTACAGTACACACCTGCACTATCCTCCAAGCAGATGTTGGGTCGCCGTGAGTAGTGGCCTGGATTTATACGTCCACTAGTAATGCCCACGACCCAACCTCTGCTTGGAGAATACGCCCGTTCAAAAATGGTCGGGTGATGGATAAATGAATGAATGACATGCCGTTGAAACGTTGCCCCTCTCCCTAGAACGATATCCTATCGTACATTGTTGAATTTGCAATGTGATACTTACCGCACTCTTGCTGACCTACATATACAAATATACGTAATGTAATTTGAAAAGATGTGATGTAAATACATGTAAGAGGACCCCAGTTCACTACGATAGTACCCGACAAAGTTCAAACGCAGAGGAACCTGAACATGACTCTGTTCGCATGGGATCTATAGTGCGTGTCAATTTTGTTTGTCTTTCAACACATAGCGGATTTAAAACCAGGGCGTCATTCTATCTAGTTTACAGGCGCCCCTCCACTCACCCCTGGAGAAAAGTTGGTTAGCTCTGGGTACGGGAGCCGCGGAAAACAAACTAGGATGGCACCAGGCTTCAAGAAATGCATGCAACAATATGTTAACAACGTCAAAATATAACTTACCAATTTCCAAACAAAACCACACTCGTGTTCATCCGTGACCAGAGCTCATCGTTTGTGCTATCTATAACCCAACTGTGCTATCCGGACCGCTGGCGTTGTCATGTACACTTGAAAATGACCCGATGACGAGTGATACATTTCCAACCTTCTAAGGCCCCTCTTCACTGGACTCGCTGACTGACCATATAAAGCGTTCAAAATTTGATTTCAACATTTTAGTATGATTTCCGATCTACAAGTACGATTTCTGAACTTAAAAATGACACAAAATATGAAGAAATTCTCTCTATGAAATTTGTTGAGCGATATATAAGTCAATTCTTAGGTCGCTGGTTTTAGGCTCTAGTTTGTTTGTTTGAACCTTTATCTATTGATGAGAAGCTGAAATCAGCCAGCAGGCTGCTTTTCATTGAGGTCATGAGGGAAGAGGTAAGGGTCACAGGCAAAATATCACAGAGATACTTATTGGTGGAAAGGGGTGTAACCAAAGTCACCCTGTGTTGTCCCGGTCAAAGATAAATTAAGACTGATCAGAAATTACCTTGTTCGTTCTTTCGTTCGATGGCGTTCGGCCAGCGGCTTCAGAATGAGAACTGCCTAACGAATTACGACTAGGCGGGTCACGGCCAAAGTCGTGCACCATGAAATTAGATTTTCGATCGCGATATCGGGTTAGTATTGGCGGATCGCCATGTCGTGGGACGTGACGGTAGTAAATTACATTTTGTGATCGACTTCGGAGCTGTTTCGCGCCGCAAAGTGCTGTCTGGTGTGTTTTTTGTTCAGACTGGGAGAGAGGGTAAGCCAATTTTGATCAAGGTCATGTTCAAGTTAACTCCTGTAAATTGTGTTTGATGGAGGGTCCAATGGGGTCCTGTCGGAAGCCACATGTTCTCGATTCTTGAAGCGTGAAACGCTATGTGTTTTTTTTTTCTGGTCGAATGTTTCTGACTCTTTACTTTAGTCCCCTCTTCAACTTTTTCTTTTCATTTTCCCTTAGATCAAGGACCATGGTGTCAAAAATGACAGATGAGTTGGTGATTATTTCGCTGGATTGGCAAAGTAACAAAAGTCACAAACTGATACATTGAAACATTTAGTGTAACAAGAGCCAAAACAGCAGCATTGTATGTAACATTTCTAACGTTATATCTCTAGGTTCCTACGTAACTAACATCACTAACTACTATAACGTTATCTGCAACGGGCATGGCTATTTTACACTGCAGAACAAGAAACAGCATCTCAAAATAATAACATTAGCATGTTAACATTATGGACGTCGACACTTTTGGCGTAATTCGAAGTGTTCCGAGTTACGTGATGTCATAGTGCCTACACTTTCGTTCTTCTCACTACGAAATGAGTGTCCAGTTTCCAGAGGCCAGAAGGAAGCCGCCCAGCAGACGACGGAAGTAAGAGCGCCAAACGTCGTCTGCTAAACTCCCAGCATGCACTGCAAATCCAACATGGCGGCGCCCAGTTCGGAAGAAATCCGACTCGAAGGAAGTTTTCCTCCTCCAGACCAAGTCTTCAAGTCTGCTGAGGATCAGTCGTTATGCAAACTGTAGGTAGATCCCCCATATACATTTGGTGTTGATATTACGAATCAGGTTCATTGCTTTCCCTGCCTAAATTCAAGATGTCGTACTTTGAATTTATGACAAGTGGGGAGGGGGGCATAATGACGAAACGTCGAAGACACGTTTTAGTTTCAGTGTAGATAGAGGAAGAGCTGACTGTGATGAAGTCTTGATTTTAGGCCAGGTTTTAAGTGTATAACGTTACTGCTATTTGTTGATGAGTTTTTTGGAAAGGACATCTCATGCCTGCATGTATATCAGAGGCGGCGGCACCATTTTTTAGTTGTGGGGGCGAAAATTTCTCATATCACTAAATCGAGGGCCGAAGGCCCGAGTCGTCGCGCCGGAGGCGCGACCCTTCTAGGGGGGTTCGGGGGCATGCACCCCCGGAAAAATTTCAAATGTAAACCCTCTGAAACGCTATTTCCTGTATTTTGAGGGGCAAATTTTACTGCCAGACTAAGCTAACTTCAATGACATTTCTATCAAAAATACACATAGTTTTAGCTTTAGTTATTCAGGGCGACACCCCCAACATATTTTCACCATCTCGAGCGGCGAAGGTACGAGCCGTTGCAAGGTAGGTTCTGGAAATTTTTGAAATCTAGACCCTCTGAAACGCCATTTCCTGTATTTTGAGGGACAAATTTTACAGACAGACTAAGCTGAATTTGATTAAACTTCTAGTAGAGAAAAAGATTTTTGAGGGCGACGACCCACGCACCAACATATTTTGCACTACGTCGTCGTGAGCCCCGAGGACGCAAGCCGCCGCAAGGGAGTTTTGGAGAAATTTTTAAATCAGGACACTTTGAATGCCATTTCCTGCATTTGAGGGGAACATTTTGCTTGTAAACAAATCTAAGTTTGATAATGAAATTTCTACTAGAAAAATGTCGTGGGGGACGACGCTCCGGTAGCATTTTCCCACCATGTCCAGTGCCGACGGCGCGAATCCTCACAAGGGAGGTCCTTTGAAATTTGGAAATCTAGACCCTCTGAAACGTCATTTCCTGCATTTTCAGGGCCAAGTTTTGCCAGCAGACTAGCGAGATTTGATGAAATTTCCATTAGTGAAAATATACAACAGGGTTTCAGCTTGATTTTGAGTGTTTCAGCTTATTTCATCGTGGGGGCGACGCCCCCACGACCTATTTTTTGTGGGGGCGGCCGCCCCCACTGCCCCCATGGTGCCGCCGCCACTGTATATAGAGCAATGCCTGCAATCTACAGTTTTCCGTCTTATTTTTCAGGTGCCTAAAGCAGTACTCCAGGTATACTTGCCCCAGGTGTAACGTGGCGTATTGCTCCTTGGCTTGCTACAGATCAGAGGTGAGGAAATAATATGATGTCAAGTGTGGGTGCTGTGGTTTGTTATTGTTGTCCTTTAACATAGAGTATAGCATTTTACTAGACTTGCTGCATGTAGGTGGGTGGGTTCAAGTTCATGCTAACAAACACTATTGCTTTTGTCCAACAGTGCTTTGAGCCTACACATCATTGGAAATGTTTCTAGATGTGCGCTCAAGTCAAAACATCATATTTTGTGAAGTACTAGTATGTGATTAATGAACTTTTCATTATTGTACTTGGATCCTACTTCCTGACAATTTGACAGAACTGTTTATGAGGTTTTCCACGTTTGTTTTCAACAGAAACATGTTGGATGTTCAGAGCAGTTCTACAAGGAACACATCATTGAGGAGCTGAAACAGCAGAGGGGAAGGTATGGAGATGTATCTGAGATAGCACAGGGTGCACCCAAATATTTTCATAGGCTTGTATGTATGTAAAGATATCAAAGTATACTTGTATACATCATATTCTTGACATCTAAGTGTTAGAAAGATAATAAAAATGTCTGTCATTGTACTTGTTTAAGAATTTGATAGCTTGTAATTAAGTTTTATTATTAGATTTTTCTGACATTCTACTTAAATTTAAGTGGTGCACCCAAAAATTCTTTGGTGCACCCAATTTTCTAAGCTGTCCCAAAAATGAATTTCGAGCCCTGGATAATAGTCCAGTTTAATTCATTTGTGTGTTGTTGTAATGTAAAAGAAATAATGATGTTTTAGCTCTGACAAGAATTACCAGTTATTAAGATGAAACAGAGATGTTGTAACTGTCAGGATTTGTATTGAAGTGGCATCACCAGACTAAGAATTTTTGACAGGCTACCTTAACTGTGAAATGATAGCCTGGGTACCATCCCTCCATATTCTTTGCTGGCTGTCACTGATCACCTGCTTACCATGGTAGCCAGCAAAAAGTGCAGAGGATGATACCCAGGGAAGTGAAATGATCAGACTCAGGGTTGTAGCCAGCCTGAAATCATTTTCCGTCCCCTTGATTTTGAATCCTATCAAGCAACCAAGGTGCAAGAGGTCGCGGGGGGTGCCTGGGAATGTTCCCCAGAAAATTTTGAAAGCCAGACCCTATTTCCTGAATTTTGAGGTGTAAATTTTGCTGGTAGACTAAGCTGTTCAACAGCATGTATTTTGGTGAATATTTACACCAGAGAGATAGATGTACAGTATTATTATCTGTACATATTAATTTTTGTCCGTCACAGAGGACGGAATAGGCAAAATTCTTTTCTGTCCCGAGCTGCAAAATTTCGTCAAAGGACAGAAGGACGGGTGCTGGCTACAACCCTGATCCAATTTCTACTTCCTCTACTTCTACATGATACGGGACAAATTGCCTCTTGGCACATTGCGTCCTGGGAGACAAGGTGCGGCTAGTGCGGCAGGTAGTGGTGCACGAAAAAATGAAGAATAGACTGTGTGGCATTTTCCCTCACATACAGCCATGAAGAGAAACAGAAGGTTCTGGAGATGCTGAAGAGATTAGAGGATGAGCAGGAGGAGGAGGAGGGAGAAGATGGGGAGGAGGAGGAGACTCTGGAGGACAGATTGCAGGGGCTGGACCTGGGTGAGCTTTCAGCTGTTTCACAAAGTCTTGTCATAAAGCTGACAAACTCATAGTGGCAAGTACTGGCAACTTGTTTGGGATGTTTGTCAGAAACTAAGGAAGCTGGTGTATGCCAAAGAGTGGTTATACTTGCTATATAGACACAGATACAGACACAGAACAGACAGAGACACTTGGAGAAGCATAGCTGACTTGGTTCAGGCAAGTAGCCCAATGATCGGATATGATGATGATACATGTTATATGCCAATGTCAATTAAGGTTGCACATCCAGGTATTGAGTTACTCAATATCTGTACAAAAGTTACTGAAGCAACTGGATACGTTTTGTAAACTGAATGCTTCAATACCTGTTGGACAGATTCTGGTCAGATCAACTACTGACAAAAGACAGTGGATGCTGTTGAGATACATGTTTCTTGTCCCTTTTTGAATTACTGCTCCAGTAGACGAGAGGGTGGAGAAGGAAGTGCACAACCCACCTTCACCTTAAAAAGTCACATGCAGGCCAGGCTGGCAAACTCATGACAGCGAGTACCTGTCTGCCTGTCATTGTCTTCCTAGACAGATGGATGCCAACAACAACAAAACAAAGTTACCATACTGAATTTCAGAATATTGCTGTTGACAGTTAAATTGTAATGTGTAGACAGAGACACAGAGGCCGTTTGGGATCAGCTGACCGCCCAGGAGAGAGCAGAGTTCCAGGCAGTGGTGGAGAAAGGCATGCTGGGAGAAATGCTGGAGATGTGGACTCCCTGGTGGAGCCTGTCGCATGTACGTATCCCATCATGCACTGCATTACAGGAATCAAACCAAACTCGAGAGTATCATGGTATCAGAGTGATTTGGCAATAGATAGAATTACACTGTACTTTTTAGATAAGACTCCACAGGACTATTGGAATAAAACAGGCCAAAGTCCTTCCCACACCACATAGACTATAGGGTGGTGCCCATCTCAGTTTTCTCATCCCTTGGGCCACACAGCTTAACTAGCACAGGTAATACTATAGCAGGGAGCTAGCCCACTGGTAGCACTTTGTGTTCAACTTTCATACTCTTTCCTATAAGTGCTGAGAAGCATTATTACCATTTTTATCTTTAACATTTTTAGCATGAATAGGCCAGGTAATCAAACATATACTGTCATATAGTGTACAGTATGCAAGTCTTACCTTTTGGAACCTTCTAAAGAACTAAATGTACAACAGGTGTACATGACCCTTTGATGATTTCTTGTTATGAACAGGAACGTGCGGCCTTGATTGAGGAAGTTGGGTCTGAGCAGGACACAGTAAGAGAAGAGACAGAAAGCAGAACCAAGACAAGCCCCCCTCCCCCTTTGCTGTCAAAGATACCTGTATTGTCTTCCTTACTTAAGGTAAGGCCACATTTGATGCTCATCCAACTTGAAATTTGGTGCTAGCTATATGATATGAAAATTGCATGTCAATTGATTTGTTTTTCTATCTTTTTTCTTGTATTTTTGTTGTTACCTTACTTATCTTCTTGTATCTTCTACAGGGTCAGCCATCTGAGTGTATAAAGTACAACATTGTGAATATACTGTATCCTTTCTTGCCACTGTGAGAGATCCTGTAATAATGGCAGATACCAAATACTCATTGCTGCGTGCTGACTGTACATCTAAAAAGGGCTGTCTCCAGCTTAAAATTTTTATCTGTCCTACTCATTGTTTGGGAGCCCATTTTGTTGATTATCTCTCTCTATCCGTTTTAACGTCTGTTGTTCCCCATCCTGTGGGGGTTAGACGTGCTTGCACATAGATGAGGGGGCCTGATGGCAGCTCTCCATCGTCCTCTGTCACTTGGGTTGACACTGTGTAGGTTGAGGAAGTTGATGTCTTCCTTTATGTTGTCCATCCATCTCTTTCGTGGTCGACCACGAGGGTTCTTTCCCTCTATGCTGAATTCCATGATCTTCCTGGGCCACTTCTCCTCATCCATTCTTTGGATGTGGCCGTACCAGCGCAGTCTGTTGAATCTTACTGTGTCCTGTACGCTATGAACCCCAAGCCTGGTTCTTAGCTGCTCAGTAGACAGGGTGGCCAAGAGTTTTCTAGAACATATCCAGCGGACCATGGCATCGTCACTCCTGATTATCATAGTAAAATATGTAAGTTGAAGCTTATGAAAGTACATTTACAACAGTTTCATGTCCTCTTTGGATGGATGCCATGGGGTAAAATTATTTTCCGTCCCAACAAGCAAATTTCCCTCCCGGGATGGAAGGATGGGTCTTGAAGACTGCCCTGCATCAAAAATGTTTATCTTCCAACATTCACATGATGTACATGTATACTATATGTATATGTATATATAAGCACTTCTATAAATCCATACATGTCTTCAGTATTGTTTTATAGTTGTGTAGACAGATCTGTGAGTGAAACTGAACATAAGTTGTCCTATGACTCCCACCTTCCCAGCTAGGTATGTTTCCCTTGACTAACATACTCCCAGCTACTGCTATGCTTATGTTGTCAGGCTGCATAATGGAGAACACTTCACCATGTCAAGACAAGCAGCACAGGTAACAAAATATTAATAGTATGTTGCTATTATTATGCCCACAAACACACACACAAGACATGTATTACTAGTATTGCAATATGTAGCAAGCCATTGTGGCAGCACAATGTAGCTGTTGTCACAATAGGTGAACATTTCATTTCTTGACTCTCAACATTCCATCCATATTATGTAGGACCTGTCCACAAAACAGGAATTGCTGCTACATCTGGCAAGTAATTAGCTGTTATTGCAATATGTGAAGATTTGAGGATACCCAAATTTAAATTCATGGATGTTTATGCAATGGGGGACCAATGTTAGTTAACCAATCTAAACCCTCCTGTTCTGCAGGAAGTGCTACAGCTGTGCCCAGTCTTTACGGAGAACACCAGTTTCAGCAGTGCAGGGGAGGCTTTACACGCAGCCATAGCCAGGTCAAATCAGGTCAGGCATCCTTACAAGCATAACGATACGATTTTTTAAAGACTTTGTATCCGTACACAAAAATAAACCAACAAGCTTTGAACCGGGCTGTGATCCTTCTCAAGTTGTAATGACCCAAGACCTAAGTCGCACTTCCGGAACGTATGACGTGTGACGTCAGTAAAGGGTCAAAGGTGCTTGACAGTCGGTATCGGCCCCCGTCTCGGTTGAGGGAAGGTTGATGGGCTCTGATGTAAATAGCCTCTTTCACTCCCCTGAGAAAGTAATCCTGTTCGGAATCGAAATCCACAGAGTGTCCCGGAGATTCTATATGGATGTGTTGTGCCACCTCCGATGTTTTGACTGAGCTGGGCCGTCTATGCTCTAGAAACCTGGTTCTGAGAGCACGGCTAGTTTCACCTACGTAGGATTCCTGACAAGGGTTGACTTGCTGTCTGCAGGGTTGACTTGCTGTCTGCAGGGTTGACTTGCTGCCTGCAGGGTTGACTTGCTGTCTGCAGGGTTGACTTCTGTCTGCAGGGTTGACTTGCTGCCTGCAGGGTTGACTTGCTGCATGCAGGGTTGACTTGCTGTCTGCAGGGTTGACTTGCTGTCTGCAGGATTGAGTTGATGTCTGCAGGGTTGACTTGCTGCCTGCAGGGTTGACTTGCTGTCTGCAGGGTTGACTTCTGTCTGCAGGGTTGACTTGCTGTATGCAGGGTTGACTTGCTGTGTGCAGGGTTGACTTGCTGCATGTAGGGTTGACTTGGTGTCTGCAGGGTTGACTTGCTGTCTGCAGGGTTGACTTCTGTCTGCAGGGTTGACTTGCTGTCTGCAGGGTTGACTTCTGTCTGCAGGGTTGACTTGCTGCATGTAGGGTTGACTTCTGTCTGCAGGGTTGACTTCTGTCTGCAGGGTTGACTTGCTGTCTGCAGGATTGAGTTGATGTCTGCAGGGTTGACTTGCTGCCTGCAGGGTTGACTTGCTGTCTGCAGGGTTGACTTGCTGCATGTAGGGTTGACTTCTGTCTGCAGGGTTGACTTCTGTCTGCAGGGTTGACTTGCTGTCTGCAGGATTGAGTTGATGTCTGCAGGGTTGACTTGCTGCCTGCAGGGTTGACTTGCTGTCTGCAGGGTTGACTTCTGTCTGCAGGGTTGACTTGCTGTCTGCAGGGTTGACTTGCTGTCTGCAGGGTTGACTTCTGTCTGCAGGGTTGACTTGCTGTCTGCAGGGTTGACTTCTGTCTGCAGGGTTGACTTGCTGCATGTAGGGTTGACTTGGTGTCTGCAGGTTGACTTCTGTCTGCAGGGTTGACTTCTGTCTGCAGGGTTGACTTCTGTCTGCAGGGTTGACTTCTGTCTGCAGGTTGACTTCTGTCTGCAGGTTGACTTCTGTCTGCAGGGTTGACTTCTGTCTGCAGGGTTGACTTCTGTCTGCAGGGTTGACTTGCTGTCTGCAAGGTTGACTTCTGTCTGCAGGGTTGACTTCTGTCTGCAGGGTTGACTTCTGTCTGCAGGTTGACTTCTGACTGCAGGGTTGACTTCTGTCTGCAGGGTTGACTTCTGTCTGCAGGGTTGACTTCTGTCTGCAGGGTTGACTTCTGTCTGCAGGGTTGACTTCTGTCTGCAGGGTTGACTTCTGTCTGCAGGTTGACTTGCTGTCTGCAGGGTTGACTTGCTGTCTGCAGGTTGACTTCTGTCTGCAGGCTTGACTTCTGTCTGCAGGTTGACTTCTGTCTGCAGGGTTGACTTCTGTCTGCAGGGTTGACTTCTGTCTGCAGGTTGACTTCTGTCTGCAGGGTTGACTCCTGTCTGCAGGGTTGACTTCTGTCTGCAGGGTTGACTTCTGTCTGCAGGGTTGACTTCTGTCTGCAGGGTTGACTTCTGTCTGCAGGGTTGACTTCTGTCTGCAGGGTTGACTTGCTGTCTGCAGGGTTGACTTGCTGTCTGCAGGGTTGACTTCTGTCTTCAGGGTTGACTTGCTGTCTGCAGGGTTGACTTGCTGTCTGCAGGGTTGACTTCTGTCTGCAGGGTTGACTTGCTGTCTGCAGGGTTGACTTGCTGCCTGCAGGTTGACTTGCTGTCTGCAAGGTTGACTTGCTGTGTGCAGGTTGACTTGCTGTGGCAGGGTCGACTTGCTGCCTGCATCGTCGACTTGCTGGGTGCAGGGTCGACTTGCTGGGTGCAGGGTCGACTTGCTGGGTGCAGGGTCGACTTGCTGGGTGCAGGGTCGACTTGCTGGGTGCAGGGTCGACTTGCTGGGTGCAGGGTCGACTTGCTGGGTGCAGGGTCGACTTGCTATGTGCAGGGTTGACTTGCTGTGTGCAGGGTCGACTTGCTGCCTGCAGGGTCGACTTGCTGTGGCAGGGTCGACTTGCTGTGTGCAGGGTTGACTTGCTGTGGCAGGGTCGACTTGCTGTGGCAGGGTTGACTTGCTGTGTGAATTGACTAAACATGTCCAATGTATTTTTTTGTAGAGAAGACCATCATTTAAAATATATTTATGCTTACTACAGCAGAATTTGCATAATCAATGAGAGAAGATAAAAGAAGAAATTTACTAAAAAATGAATATTTTATTCAGGTATGAGGTCTCTGAACTCTTTTTTTGTTTTGTTTTAAATACGAAAGTATCATCACCATCACAACTTGCAGGTTAAGATAACCTCGCCTCTCGGCTCTCGCTCTAAAAATTGTAGGAGCCACCTCATCATATTTAAACAACACTTGCAGCTAGATTTGCTAAGGTTAGGTGTGACAGTTATGCTATTAGTTCAGTGTAAAATAATCAGCTGCTGCTTTGCTGTCTGTCAGCAAAGCTGGTGTACATGTGTTGTGATTGCACCAACTATACTGATACAGAAAAACAAACCTAAATAAGGGGTGTAAAACTTGTTCAGTTACATGTACATTGTACTTCCCGTTGTTGTTGTTGTTGTCTCTGTAATCCGCTAGGTTCGTCGGATAATGGTCACTTCCCTGTGAAAGATGGATCTAGCTGTTACAACTAATAACTACATGTAAATCCAGACCTAAAAATAAATGCAGAAAGTTTGATCATCAAACTTGCTGAGCAATATCGATAGAGAACTATGTTGTGGCCTTTTGCATTGTTAAGATGCAGTAGTTGCTTACAGACTTAACATCTTGCTTTGACCATCAAACATACCATGCAACATACATTATATAGAGAATTCTGGACCAATTTTTCTTTCAGGACCCGTCATTGGCCAACACCCCATCCTTCCAGTCACTGGTGGTGAAAGATGTGTCCTGCGTTTTGATTGGTCCCAGTAAGGAGGACAGTTTGCAGTTTGTTCAAGCTGCACTGTCAGATCTTCATCATCTTTTCTCGGTGGCCAGGAGAAAAGTGGATAAAGGTATGCTTTTGATATAACCTTTATGACTACTTTAACATTAAGTCCTACTTTGAGCTGCATAGGGCTCTAGCTAGTTGTTAGAAAATATTGTCTTTGGTACAGTCAAAGTGATCTCAAACCAGTTCAGCTCACTGAAGAGCTTTTCTTCGACTGGTCTTGTTAGAGAAAATCGGCCTTATGTACAGTATTTATAGGTGAGTTGGAATTTACGTGTATGGGCACTTATATATTATATCCACACCAGTAGATATAATTAAAAACAATTCACCTGCTTAATGCTGACCAGTGCAATGGCCAAGTGAGCTGTGTGTTCACCTTGTATTTGATAGTTTGAGTCATGAGTTTGATCCCTTGCTGAGTGATACCTGAAAGACTGTAAAATATTACATGGTGCTTTCTCTGTTCAGCACCCATCATTTCAGAGTGTAGAGTCTTGAATACACACCATTACTTGTGGACTAGCCTCTTGCTATACGAGTGCACCAATGCAAGTTGTGTGGCCCAAGGGCTATTGGAAAGGAGATTGGCACTTTTATAATCACCACCAAGGAATTAAACTTGCTGACATCTTGCTCCTTTTCCTGCTTCCTTTAAGACACAAGCAGTAGCGGCCAAACGGAAGAAGGTGGCCCAAGTCCTGAGCTGAGACAGAAGTTGTTCCTGTGTAAGAAAAAGTGTGAGTTCCTCCTGGCCTGGTGTGGGGAGTATGGGCACCAGCTGACTCCTCTGGCCATGGACTGTAGTCAGGAATATGGTACACTTTCACCTTTATTATATACTGTAATTGCAGAAACTTTCGCGGGTGTATAATGTTTGCGGTTTTCGCAGTGGCCGCTTCACCGCGAACTTAAAACCACCACGAACATCTTTCCATGGCACTAAGAGACTACAGTGCATGGTGCTACCGCGAACTTAAAACCACAGCGAAAAGTTCTTTTTCCCGCTACCACAAAATTAGATGCCCGCGAACTTAAATGCATTTACAGTATCTCACTGAAAGATTGGCGTTTATGCCAAAGAGCAGTTACTCAAGCAACTGGATATGATTTTGGAAACCGACAGAAGTTTCAGACACTATCCGATGTCTTTCATCAGTGACACAGAACATTTCCAAAATCAGATCCAGTTGCTTGAGTAACTAACTGCTTTTTTTTGCATGTCACATTACCTTCATTTTCGTATAATGGCTTCTATGATAGACACATAGTCAGTTAGATGTTCAACACAATGATAAATGTTTCGATGCCAAAACTAAAATCAGCAAAAATTTGGTACAATACAATCAGACCTTAATGATTCAATAAAAAGTAATCAAGTTTCACTTTTGTAGTATACAAGAAAAATGGAAATATGGTCCTAACAGAAAAACGATCATACCAGGTTGTGTGTGAAAGACCAATTTTAGTTTTATTTCTGAGGGAGATACTTTCTAAGTACTTAGTACATTGTACATGTAGAACAGTCAATTTTACCACAAGCTTTTATCAATGATTGTTCATCCAGTTCTCTTGTATTTTATCGTTTATGAATGTGCAGAATCTTCACATTTTGTTCTGTTACAGTTTGTGCTTTACTTTGTCACCTACACAAGCTAGATAGGTATATGGTATGGTACACACATTGTATACATGCATGTATTTACTATGTCCCCTGTTTATATATTCCAGCCTCCCTCAGCAGAGAGCATTCCCAGCATGAGAAGACAAAATCGGAGCTGGAGAAGGTTTGGGGAGGATCCAAGCCGACCAGGAAGGAGGACAAACCACTCATTCAGGAACTCTCCTGACACAGATGGACTTTGCTTAAGATAACATTGCTTGTAAATAAAAGCTTCCCTCAATGTACATGTATATTGCAGGATGCTGTACAAATACAGTAACATTTTTTCTTCTACATCTAACAAAGCAAAGAGTGCACAGAAAGGTTCATACACGTACAAGTTACACAAATGTAGTAGTAAGCTTCCTGAACTATTTATTTATTTTTCACCATATTTTATCATATACCTAATGTCCAACACATTCTAGTATATAATACTTGCAGATAGACTAACATGTATAATATATGTAAAGATTACAGATTGAGTGCAGTTTGTACATGTAGGAGCTGCAGAGAGATATTGTCTAAGTACCTAAATCATGTAAAACAAAGGACAAAATGCATACAAAATGAATACAAGTACAAGCTATATCAGAAGTACCTTTCATGACAGTAGCCACTTTACACATTATGTCCACCACTTCCACTGCCATGCATGTAATGCTAAGCCAGGCTATTCTAATGTTCCTGTATAAAAAAAGACAATTTCTTTAGCTAATATCATATTACGAGTACGGACTATACTGTAAATCTTCAAATGTTCACAGAAGTCAGTGACTCACGTGTAATTGTATTGTCTACAATCTGAATAAAGTCAAAGTCAAAAATTTGCAGATAGAGGTCAGTGTTTGTCCAGTACTCTGTACATAATGTCCACATTCACTGCCATACATGTAGTACTAAATACTAAGGCTATTCTAATTTTCTTGTATCTAAAGACATACACTGTATCTAATACCATAGGAAGAGCTGGGACAATATTTGAAATAAGGACAAGGGTTCAGAGGTCAGTGTCTGTAGAAGGTTCAGGGGTCACAGTTTATCCAGTGTTAAAGGTCAGTGTTTGTCCAAAGTTCTTGTCAGCAGCTCGTTTAGTCTGTTCAGCATGGAGCGGGGATCCTCAATCAGACCGGCAGCCACCAGGGCGTTGTCGTACACCTGAGGAAGGGAGGATGGCAAAGTGGAAGTGAAGTTTGCTTTAATGAAGTCAATAAAAAGTTGGGATTCTCTTCCAGACAGAGAAGATACAAGCTATGTACATTATTTACAGGTTCATTGTACCCATGGTTTAATGTCCCTTCCAATGCAATGCAACGCATGCTTGTTACACGTATGCCGGGTGAACAAAAACAGCCAGAATCTTTGGTCTAGGGGCACTTGTCTCTCTTGTTTAGTTTTCCTTCTTTTTGGATTTTATGAAACCCCAATTAAAAACGGGATTATGCATGCTACAAAGTACAGTGGATGGATGGAATTGTAGATTGAACATTGCTATGTTATGGTATGTTTAAACTGACATAAACAAACAAATTAATAAACAAACAAACAATGCCTGACCTGTTCAGCTACCAGTCGTGCCAGCTCAGGGTCGCTGGACTTCAGCTCAGACAACTTCAACATGATCGGATGGCTGCGAGAAAGAAAAAGGTTATTGTAAGACTGACATGAGACTTTTTGTTAAAACAAGGAATTGCCTTCTATACAGGCGTCCATTTTACATCATTTGCACCCTGTAAGGTTAGAGTGTGCATCTGTTTAACACACCAACATACAATACTGTTGCTCAAGTCCAATTACCTCCCAATACCGGGGGATTCAAATCATAATTACTGTGACGTCAATAAAATCCCTGTACTCAAAGCTAAATGTTAAGACACAATCTTCATACATGGAATTTGAAGCAGAATCTACCTGCTTTTTTTCTAATATTTTCCTTTCTTTGGTAAAACATTGTAATAATACTACAAAGTATTTAAACACAAGTCTGTAGCAAGAAATATTCTACAAAACTAATAAATCTTACAATCAAAGGTATACATCTGTATATAGTGAAGTAAAACTACTGTGGTCAATGCCTTCATAAGACAATAACAAGATTAGATAATGACAAAAATCTACCTGCTGTTGATCTCCAGGGTAGGCTGGAGGAACTTCCACCTCTCAGCCTCGGACTGTCCAGCGAAGGCCGTGCGGAGGTAGTGCCGCGCCGCGCCCATCTCCATCACTGTCACCATGGCAGGGTGGGACTCCAGACGCGTGCTCACCTGGGGCGCAATATTGTCAAGACAGTGCAGTATGTTATAAAGTGCTAAGATTTAAATCAGCTAGGTAACTATTCAGCAGAGTTTATTCCATAGCTATGCCCATCTCCATCACTGTCACCATGGCAGGGTGGGACTCCAGACGCGTGCTCACCTTGGAAAATACATGCACACTGATTGCAGCTTCTGTGTTTTATTGATTAAACATTTTTGTGAATAGAGATGTGTATCATGTAGTGTGCCAAAGTTGTGGTTTGTGACTCTACATCTGCACCAGAGGGTGGAGAGTTGATACCCTGGCCTTTGGTTGTTACAACTAGAAAGGGATGCAGTCATGTACTGTACATGTAGCCAAGCGCAATTTTTATATTTCAGCCATACCATAGGTATGGTGAAATGTATTGTATTCGTAATTATATTGCAATCCATACATAGTATGGGATTGCAATATATTGTTTTTGCTGAGTTTCTTCTCCTGTCAAATCTTCAGACCCCTTTAACTTTTTCATTTTTGGGCCAAATGAGCCGACATTTGGCATGGGGGTAGGGATATCAAATACCCCCAGGTGTTTTTTTCACTTTTTTAATAGAGGCCTTAGAATTTATGATATTTAGGGTTTTTGGTCATTTTTAGACAAAATATGTACTTTTTGGGCCCCTGTGCCCTGGTATTACAAGCTAATGACCTGAAATTTGGTACAGAGGTGCATTGGACATATGACCACAGAAAACCATCAACACTTTGTTTATAGATCACTTCAAAAATTAGTTATTTTAGGGTTTTTGGCCATTTATTACGAAAAATGTATATTTTTGGCTCCTATGCCCTTGTATTAAAACCAAATGACCTAAATTTGGTACAGAGGTGCGTTTGACATATGACCACAGAACCCCATCAACGCTATATTCATTGTTTACTCCAAAAATGAGTTATTTTAGGGTTTTTGGCCATTTTTGACTAAAAATGCATATTTTTTGCTCCTATGCCCTTGTATATTAACCAAATGACCTGAAATTTGGTACAGAGGTGCATTGAACATATGCTCACAGGACCCCATTGGCACTTTCTTCATAGATCACTTCAAAAATTAGTTATTTTGGGGTTTTCAGTCATTTTTGACTAAAAATGTATATTTTTGGCTTCTATGCCCTTGTATGTAAACCAACTGACCTGAAATTTGGTACAAAGGTAAATTGGACATATGACAACAGGACCCCATCAACACTTTCTTCATAGAGCACTTATGAAATGAGTTATTTTGGGGTTTTTAGCCATTTTTAACTAAAAAATGTATATTTTTGGCTCCTATGCCCTTATATTGAAACCAAATGACCTAAAATTCGGCATGAAGGTGTGTAGGACAAGTGCCCACAGTACTTCATTTTCCCTTTGAGCAAACAGTACTTCAAATTGTTGAATTTTGGGATTTTTTCCAGGATGAAGATGGATTGCAATATGCTGTATTTGCTCCTAAGCAAATGTCGGCCTTTCTAGTGTTTCTTTCTTTCTTTCTCCTGTCAAATCTTCAGAACACGGTTTCTCCGTTGTTCCTCAACCGAATGACTTGAAATTTGGCACAAGGGTAGAGTGGGCCAATACCCTCGGGCGTTTTTTTCATTTTTTCCATATCTGTCTCTTAAATGATTTTATTAAGGTTTTTTGGTCATCTTAAGACCAAAACTGTATATTTGGGCCCCCTGTACCCTGGTATTATAACCGAATGAGCTGAAATTTGGCACAGATGTGCCTTGATAAGTCCCCCATATAGATTCAATATCAGTTTTGGTGTACAGTACAACAAAATGCTTATTTTTGCGATTTTTTGACCAATTTTTGACCAAAAAAGGACACTTTTGGCCCCTGTACCCTGGTATTACAACCAAATGAGCTGAAATTTGACAGAGATGTGCCTTGATAGTGCCCCCATATAAATTTAAGAACACTTTTGGTGTACAGTACAACAAAATGCTTATTTTTGCGATTTTTTGACCAATTTTTGACCAAAAAAGGACACTTTTGGCTCCTGTACCTTGGTATTGCAACCGAATGAGCTGAAATTTGACACAGATGTGCCTTGATAATCCCTTCATATAAATTCAATAACACTTTTGATGTACAGTGCAACAAAATGCTTATTTTTGCGATTTTTGGCCAATTTTTGACCAAAAAAGGACACTTTTGGCTCCTGTATCCTGGTATTACAATTAAATGACCTGAAATTTGGTATAGATAGGCATTAGATACTTGGTAACAAGATTCAAGTAAAATATTTGACATAAACAACTTTAAAATGATTAATTTTGGCACTTTTCTGAGGGGAAATTTGTTTTCTTTTGGCCTCCTGACGTGACCTTCCGTGACCCCGCACAGAGCCACACCTGTGCGCGTCAGCCGGAGAGTTAATTGAATCAAAGACCTAGCCAATCAGCGAAGAGGAGGCCAAAGGCTAATTAATATTCATAAGCGGGGCCTCATGATCCCGTATATAGCAGTGTTCCCGCCAGGGGGAGCAAAGCCCGCCTAAGGCTCTCGCATTTTAGACTATTCAGAAGGCTTTATATTGTATCAGTTCTTAGGGGCATATCTATGATAATCGCAGCAGTCACTTAACTTCTCTTCAGGAGTTTAGCGTAACACTGTTTCAGGTCAAACCGTCAAAGGCAACTAAAAACAAACTTTAACGTTACTGAGTTCAACAGTACTTATAACTTGTTATCTGAAGTTGAAACGCTAGCGATGGTATTTTCGCTGCGCTGTTAGCTCCGTGCGACTGTTGTTGACGGTCTTATAACGGTATATTTTGCACCCCTGTACCCTGGTATGAGTAACATTTGGTATAGATAGGCATAATATAGTTGGTAAAATGATCCAAGTAAAATTTTTGGCATAAAGTACTGTAAAAGGCTTAATTACAGCACTTTTTTTAGGGGAAATTGGTTTTCTTTCGTTCTCCATGCCGTGACCTTTCGGACGTTCACCCCACAGAGCCGACATCTGCACCTGCGTCTAGCCGGCAGGAAGAGTTAATTCAATTAATGGTTCAGCCAATCAGAGAAGAGGAAAGCGAAGGCTAATTAATATTCATAAGCGGGACCACACAATACGTTAACTTGAAGACTCAGGCCGTACAGACTTCTCGCCAGGATTTTTTCAAAGCGTCGGACAGGGGTCCGGGGGCCGCCGAATGTCCCTGGCGGGGTCCAGGGGCAGGGCCACTGTGGGGTGGACCCAGGTGGGCGAAGCCCCCCCGGAAGCTCTTGCATTTTAGGCTATTGAGAAGGCTTCTTTTATCAGTTTTTTTAGGGCCATATCTACGATAATCGTAGCAGTCACTTACTTCTCTTCAGCAGTTTGACTTTAAAATATTTCGGGTCAAAGCTTCAAAGACAACTAAAACCTCATAAACAACAAACTTTACTTAGCTCAACAGTATACAAAAATATTGTACGGGTTGCCATCCTTAGTTGAAGCGCTTATTTATAGCGCTAGTATCTTCGCTGCGCCGTTAGCCGCCGTGCGACTTTTGTTGACGGTCTGATATCCCTACGTCGCCGCCTCGCTGATATTCCCACGGACATGTTTAAAAAAAAATACCCAGCAAAAAACGCTGTTCTGCGTCAAATTCTATTCTATAAAACTCAGTGTTACAGTCTAAATATTTTGTAGAAGCACCGCTGTAGGAAAGAAGGTCCAAGCAATGTAAAACATCACGTAGCATGAAGTTCGCTGTCAACTGGCACACGTGCACAGCACATGACTGTTTGAAACTCTAAGTCTAATCAACAGCCGTGTTTGATTGATAGCCGGCGGTCCTATGATGAAGTCGGCGAAAGGTGCGTTAGTTAGAAAATCTGCGTTTAGTTTTGATACGTAATTATAAGTTAGACAGTGGCGAGAATGATTATTTTCTCATCAATATTTCTCTTCAGAATTATTTGAACTTAATTGTACATCTAAACAATTGGCTTACCTGTGCAATGTTTATATGATTAATGATCAGTGTACTGAAATCATGTGTAACGTATGGCTCCTAGTCAATAGATCAGCATTTTCTCTATAGTGACCACCTGTCTATAGTGGCCACATTTCCTAGTGCTGTTGTTGTTTGGCATAAACTTTGAACATTTAAATTGTAAGTAACTTCAAACTGCCAGAGTTTCAGCCCAATAAAACACTCTCAGCGCCAGGGTATGAACAGACTGACCAGACAGACGAAAATAAATCCTCGAACAAGGTTCAATCGTATCTTCCGGGTCTGGCAGGAAGTTGTTAAACTAAAATAAGAATAGGCTCGATGGTTGATTGCATACAAAGTAAAACAGTTTAACAGTTTTACAGCTTGAAGAAAACAAACGCTCCTACAGTACCTGCACCTGCTTGATAATTATTAAATTGTATGCCCTACTTGAATAAAAAAAGTTCATTGCAATAATAAATGTACCCACATCACAAGGAGCTTATACTTTTTTAAACTTACACCTAGTTATCGTACTGAAAATTGTTAATGACATTACATGAAGTCATTCAACAATTTTCAGTCATGATGAAAATTTTCTGAATGGAAGGTGTGATTATTGTCATTTTCTGAAAAATAGAAGCAAGCTCTGTTTTTACCTGGAGTCAATTCACAATACCAGTCCACTTTGGGGGATAATGTACTGTTAAGAGGATGTTCCATTTTTGCGCAGGGGTGATTTGGAACAGTCCAATGTTGCGTGGGAAGGGGTATGGCTGAAATATGCTGTAGTTGCTCTTAAGCAAATGTCGGCCTTTCTAGTTTGTGGTGTTTTTTTGTAGTACTGTAACTTTTTCATTGCGAACTTAAAACCACATTGAAAATTCTTACCAATAATCTGTGTTCTGTCTGCCTACGACATTGTTTAATCCATAAACTAAAAACCACTGCAAGCACATTTTCTCCCTACTGGGAAATCAAATACAGGTGAACTTAAAGGTACCTTGATGTTGGTGACTTTCTCCCCAAGTGCTGATCTCATCCAGTCCATCAGGGCATCCGCCTTACTGGGGCTCAGGGTTACTGAAACACAGCATCAGTAGGAAAACTGTGAATTCAGACTTTTCTGCAACTATCATAATGGTTATGACGAAAATAAAGCTACCAAAATGCAGAGAAAAGCATTTGACCGACTTGTACATACAGAAACCGATATATATATATATATCAACAGAAAATGAGCTTTGCATTGGCTGAGGGGAAGTAGCCATAGGCTAATAACGATTAGTGATATGGTGCTGTAACCATCACTCAATGAAGACAGATGGTGGGAAAAGCACCCTGTACCTATCGCCTCTGAAACACTAATATGTACACATATGCGATTCCAATGCCAACCTTTGCTGTCCTCCTGAGTCTCCTCGGTTTTGTCGCTCTCCAGAACCTCGTTCTCAATGGACTTCAGGTTCAGCCTCTGGAACTGGCGCAGCTGCAGCAGGACTAACTCATCGTACTGCTCATAGCAGAACAGCACCTGCAAGTTAACAACAGGTTAGCTACTAACCCATTAACTAACTGCAACTAAACTAATCATACTACTAAAAGTCAGGCAGTATCTGGTATTCGATTATACTGCTGCGAGGGTCCCTGACACGGGTGGGCAGTAGTAAACAGTCTTCACAACACATTTCCAAGCAACTCTTTCCAGGGGTATTTACTCTGCAGTTATTAGCAAGTTACAAAGTAACAGGAGTCCAACTCGAACGTAAAGACCTTCCATTTAATTATTGTACATACTACTATCATTTTTTCCAAGAAGCCAAAGAGCCGGCAATCATATTGCTACAGGTAGGAAATCAGTATCTAGTGAAGTTCAGGTAAGCCATGTACCAAGACATGGCTCTCAGAACATCTCTAAACACGCCAACCCACCTCAATGTCCTTTTTCTTCAGTGCTTCGAAGTACGGTGAAGTCTCGGCCAGCTGCCGGCTGGGTGCTGAGAAGTAGTAGATGTTCCTCTGGCCGGGCCGCATCCGCTTACAGTATTCCTCGATTCCCACCAGCGTTCCTTCTGGCTCCGCACTGGACTCAAACCTCAGCAGCTTCGCGATGGACTCCTGAAAGAATAATGTATATGATTAAGCATAAAACTATAGAATGTAGAACATCAGTACTATTCAATCCCCATCTGCGTTCCATCCGGCTCTGCACTGGACTCAAACTGCAGCAGCTTTGCTATAGACTCCTGGAATAATGTAAAATGTACATGTGACTGTCATTAATACAGCAAAGAACATCAGTGTAACTCGAGCCGCATCCGCTTACAGTATTCCTCGATTCCCACCAGGGTTCCTTCCGGCTCCGCACTGGACTCAAACCTCAGCAGCTTCGCTATGGACTCCTAAAGGAATAATGTACATGTAGATGTCATTGATTCAGCAAAGAACATCAGTGTAACTCGAGCCGCATCCGCTTACAGTATTCCTCGATTCCCACCAGGGTTCCCTCCGGCTCTGCACTCGATTCAAATCTCAGCAGCTTTGCAATGGACTCCTGAGGGAATAATGTACAATGTACATGTCATTAATACAGCATAGAACTTCAGTGTTAATCAATCAACCAGTGTTTTCTTTGGCTCCTCACTAGACTCGAACCTCAGCAGCTTTGCGATGGACTCCTGAAGAAATAATGTATATGTATATGTCATTAATACAGCAAAGAACATCAGCGTAACTTGGGGCGCATCCGCTTACAATACTCCTCGATTACTACCAGGGTTCCCTCTGGTTCTGTACTCGATTCAAATCTCAGAAGCTTTGCTATGGACTCCTGAAGGAGTAATGTACATGTATATGTGATCAACCATACAAATTTCTAACACATTTGTAATACAGTACAGAACATCAGTATAACAACTGACACCAGTGTTCCCTTCAGCTCTGCATATAGCTAATAGGGAGGAACCAAGACTGGACAGTGACACATTTTGATTACTCTAAGAGCTGAATAAAGAGGCTCTTTTTTACACAACCATCGTTTTATTTTCACCAACTATGAATGAATTACTCTCAGAGCTTTTAAGCTGTGAAAATGTAGAAAAGACAGCACCCACCCTAAAGCTATTTAGTCTTAAGCAGTGAAAACGTAGAATGAATGACATGACAGTCCAGGTGATGAGGTCAATTAATGGAAGAGGCTACTATTTCACAGGGAGGAACCCAGAATGGACAAACATACATTTTTTCTACTCACTGAGCTATTAATTAGGCAGTAAAAACATAAGAAGGACATGTGACCCACCCTCTCATCCTGGTCCTCAGTGGAGACGATTCCCTCCCTCAGGTAGAACCCATAATCCTCCACGAATCTCTGGTACTTAACGGCGTCCCTCCGCGCCTGGTCACCCAGAAACTTCACAATCCTGCTGGTCAGGACGCTACGGATCTTCCTGTGGGAGGGGGAGTATCAGAGAGTTTTGTTAAAGGTCTGATATTTGGCACAGCAACCTCTTTTATCAGAGACTGTACAGAATCTGAAGTTCAACAGAAACTTAAGTACCTACACTATGGATTGATACATGCTGCTTTCTCTGCTTAACACTCTGCACTAATGAGGAAGAGTATGGAAGTTAAACACACATCACTACCAGCGGACCAGCCCCCTGCTGTAGTGGCTTGCACAAATGTGTAGCCCAAGGGCTACAGAAATGGAGATCTGAGCTAAACTTCTGTTACAGATGCATGGGCAATTTCACACAGCATCCACTGTCTTTTATCAGTGACTTAACAGAATCTGAAGTTCAACGTCAAGAACTTAAGTACCTGCAATATGGATTGACATCTAAGTGTGACAATTCTAAATGGTTCAAGTGAAGATGTTGTCAAGGCAATGTTGCATGCTGACCATCAAATTAGCTCCTGTTGTCTGAGTACAGGAGCTAATGTAGTCTCCTGGGGGTGGGAGGGCCAGTTCCAAAGTGGCGTAAAGTTGTCTTAAAGAAATGTAGACATCCTTTCCTCTTGAGGGTGTGATTATGAAACCGTCAAACCCATGTTCACAGTAGAGCATGTGTCTTACTAAGGCAGCAAAAGTGCATTCCATGATGTAACATCACACACATGAACATTCTGGTCCCACTAATTTCAACAGATAATCAATACAACACTAAAAATATGAGAAAGGTGTGTGCCAAGGTGTATACCCCACCTGATGAGTGCACTGTCCTGCAGCAGCTCCCTACTCAGGTTCAGGGGGATGTCCTCACTGTCTACCACACCTGGACAGGTAAAACGGACAGGTAAAACATACAGGTGAGTGTACAAACATAGGGACATCTTATGGTAAAGCGGCATGCATGCTTTAGGTAACAAAATGTACAGTATTTCCCCATCCTCAACCTACAAACTCATTTACTCAGTAGTTATGTCCTATTTTATGAGGGGGTCCCGTGTTTGAGGAGAGCTACATGTACGAGTATGTAAAAGAACCCACAAGAAAGGTAGTGGTCCTTCACAGTGTGACCATACAGTCATGTCTTACAATGTATGCAGCTTATATTACTGTACAGAACTGGTGCATTGCACCTAAAGGCAGTATACTGGTTACCAGAAATAAAACAAAATACTGTTCCATACCTTTCACAAAGCGCAGCCATTTTGGCAGGATGGTTTCAGCCTTGGGCTGGATGAGCACCCTCCGGCTGTACAGGGCTACTCCTCCCAGGCCTTCCTGTCTGCTCATGTCCCACATTGCTGGAAAAAAAAAAACACATTATCATACGTCTACGGTAGGGATGTGTACCTAAATGTAACAGTAGAAGTACATGATCGTCGATGAAGGTTAGACATCCAGGTATTACTAATAACCTCAACAAATGCAAACAAGTCCACAGACAGGGTTGCTAACCACTGGGCTACACACACTACCATTACATTCCATATCTTACTTGGCTTGTGCGCAGGGATGTAGAAAAGGCTGCGAATGTTGAGTGGAGCGTCAGTCTGGTACTGCAGCCGGTAGCGCGGACTGTCGTAAGCGTTGGCCAGGAAACGGTAAAACTCCTCATGTTGTTCATCGGTTACGTTCTTGGCATCGAGCATCCACAGGGCCTGGGTGAAAAGGATGCAAAATTTTTAATTCACATTTATTTTAATGAGGATAAGACAAAAAACAACAAATTAAATCCCCACAAACTTAAATGCATTTACAGTATATAGAGAAAGAACACACATACAAGAATAAGAACAACTAAATAACAAAAGGTAACAATAACGAAATGAAAAGGCCACTTTTCTAGTTTTGAGACTACTTCGCCAGTGAGATATTTGCATCATAGTCGTATGAATAGGTTAAAGGTTAGATGTGACAGGTTGTTCAACAATTCAGCTGCTGCTGTGCCGCATGCCTGCAAAGTTGTTGTGTTGTGCTGAAGGGCTATATAGATTCAGATACAGAAAAGAAATAGTAAAGAAAGTGTCTTAGGCAAAGCAGAGGAAGCCACTTGTACAGTTTTTTTGTTTTGTATGTTAACACTAGTCAAGAAAATGTCCTGGATAAAGTAGAGGACCCCACTAACATGTGAACACAGTGAACTTATAATCGATACCCACCTCTACAGTGTTGAGCCGTTTCCCATTCAGGTAGATGGGGCAGTTCACAAAGTTACTGTACTTGGTCACGATTTCTGTCAGGGAGGAAAAATACAGTCCAACCATTGTCTTAACTAACAACAACTGTATATATGGAGGCAACTCATTCTACATTTTTAAGATCATAGTAAGGACTTGAGTAGTGCTGATCTTTCAAAACTGAACAAGACAACACAGATCCAATATACTAGTAGTAGTAAAAAGTAATCCTTCTTTTCATAGAAATACATTTTAGTACAAAATTAATTTGATGCAGTATGTAGTAAGATGCAGATTTATGTGTGCTCCTATGGGAGTAAATTAATATTGACAAGTTTTAGGAAAGTTCAGATGCAGAGTTGCCTGTAGCAGGAATGTACACATGACAAACCACATACACTGCCTTGGACATACCAGAGCCTGAGAGGTCACAACTATATGGGTTTACAGGCACACTTATTACCTTTGATGTCGTCCTCCCGTGCAAACTGCATACACTCCTTCTTCAGGTGGACCACGATCTTGGTACCAAGCTGAACGCCTTCCGCCTCCGCAAGCTCGTAAGAACCAGAGCTGAGGACAAACATACAACTCTGGTCGATTCAAATTCATACTGACTCTAGGAATTTAGATCATCAATCTTTCAAGTTTAATATCACTAGGTTTGTGGCAGAAATCATAACACTACGATATACAGTACCTGTACCTAGAAGCATGGAACAAGACCATATAGTTCTCCTTGTTTCTACACTGGGTCTTCAGTTATGCAATTTAGATTTGCATCATTACAGTTCTAGAAACTGTCCAGTTCTAGAAACAAATTTCTCACCCATCAGAAGTCCAACAGTACCTGGGACTGTCCGGTTGGTGTGAACTGGCCGATGATGTGTAATATGTACATGTAGTAATAAGAAAGTGTGCTGTTCTCACCCATCAGAAGTCCAGCAGTAACCGGGACTGTCCGGTTGGTGTGAGCAGGTGACCATATATAGCTGGTAAGTTACATGGTGGTTTTCAGGTTCTGTAGCTATGTAATACTGTACTAGTAACTGATTACATGTAGTAATAAGAAAGTGTGAAGTCCAACAGTACCCCGGACTGTCCGGCTGGTGGGAGCGGGTGAAGACCTGCACCTTGTCCCCTACCATGAAGGTGGAGTAGAACCCCACACCGACCATGTGTACATGTAGTAATAAGAAAGTGTGTAGTTCTCACCCATCAGAAGTCCAGCACTACCCCAGACTGTCCGGTTGGTGTGAGCGGGTGAAGACCTGGACCTTGTCCCCTACCATGAAGGTGGAGTAGAACCCCACACCGACCATGTGTACATGTAGTAATAAGAAAGTGAGTAGTTCTCACCCATCAGATGTCCAGCAGTACCCGGGACTGTCCGGTTGGTGTGAGCGTGTGAAGACCTGGACCTTGTCCCCCACCATGAAGGTGGAGTAGAACCCCACACCAAACTGGCCGATGATGCTGCTGGCCGCTGACGAGGACTGGCCGCGGTTATCCAGCTCACTCAAGAACGCCTGCAGCAAAGCAGAAAACAAGATGTAATTGCCTTTGTTTACAGAGGATTTCTTTACAGTGGGTTTGCATGTTTGTGTTCTTGTGTGTCCATACTTATTTGAACATGGTAGAGTGACAAGAAGTGAGAGAAAGTATGGTATAACAGCAGACTGGCAGGACATGAAGGATGAATCAGAAGTCAAAATTCTTCATTTGTCAATTATCAGGACATACAAGTGTTTTCAGTATTTCACAGAGGTGTGAACGCTTTCAACTCTTGTTGATCTTGTTCTTCTTCCAACTACCTTTGACGCATTGGTTGTATCATGCATCTGTAAGGTCACATGTCCAGATAAATTTGCTCAGTTCTCCTGAAGGAGAAGGGAGATAAATGGCTCTCCCAAGAGCTTTCCTGGCCGTGACGGGAGTTTAAAGACCTTCCAATCTTCAAGAAGGAAATTTTCAAAACATCCTGACAGATGCCTCCCAAAAAATAAGCCATCTCTGAGAAGCGTCAAAACCTTTCTGCCCAAAGCTGGACAAACATTTGCGGACCAGCTTTGACTCTATAATGATATCCATACCTTTGACCCAGATCGCGCAATGGTCCCGAGGTTCTCGATGATTTCCTCCTGCGTGAGTCCAACGCCGGTGTCCTGGATGGTGAAGGTGCCCTGCACCAGGTCGGTGCCCAGGTGAATCTCCAGGGGCACCGCCAGCTCACTGCTGCCCCCTTGTGTCAAGGACAGGTACCGCAGCTTCTCTAAA
Organism: Branchiostoma floridae; assembly: GCF_000003815.2. Classification (NCBI taxonomy): domain Eukaryota; kingdom Metazoa; phylum Chordata; class Leptocardii; order Amphioxiformes; family Branchiostomatidae; genus Branchiostoma; species Branchiostoma floridae. The sequence goes on along the minus strand of NC_049985.1, from coordinate 2,036,538 downwards.
GCATCACTGGCATTGGATATGAGCTCCCTGACGAAAACCTGCAGAGATTTGGCAGGATTTTATTTTCACATAATTTTACTGTTCTAAAAAGCTTTTTCTTTAACTTCTTAAACGAGCACTCCTTCCTCTGAAGGTAGTAAAATGGTGAATAAAGGCACTGGCATTGGATATAAGCTTCCTGACAAAAACCTGCAAAGGTTTCATAATTTTACCTTCTTTTCATATGTCTCTCCTTTATCTGATTCTACAAGAAGCCTGTCTTAAACATCTTCCTGCTTAGATAGTCTTTTGACCTCAGTAAACCGGAATACTGTAAATGCATTTAAGTTTGCAGGGATTTAATTTAGCCTTAGCAGGAAAAAGGACTTTTCGCGGTGGTTTTAAGTTCGCGGCAGCACCATGCACTTAGTCTCTTACTGCCACGGAAAAACGTTCGCGTTGGTTTTAAGTTTGCGCTGAAGTGGCCACCGCAAAAACCGCCACCATTAAACCACCGCAAAAGTTTCTGCATTTACAGTGAAACAGTCTCTAAAATCATTTCATGTTAGCTGTCTTCAGGATGCATCCCTCGGATAGGAAATTTTCTTATTTATCTTATAGGGACGGACAAAAATTTCATCCCATCAATTTAAATATCTGAAGTTCAGGATATGAAACTAATACAATGCATTTTCAAAAGCTTAGAATGACAAATGGAAGAAGGAGAACTATCCAGTAAGCTGGTCTAAATTCTCCCAAGAGAGGGAGTAGGGAATCTCCCGAGCAGCCCTCGTAACCCCTGCTTCGCCTATTGGGTCAGTTAGTCCTCACTCATAGTGAGCAATTGGGCTGGTCTCAATCATGATGTTTCTGACCTAGGGCGAAGAGTTGCTGTTACAGTTCCAATCATGTAACCCGTAACCTTGAGTGGCCTTCAGGCCTTGTTACATGGTGACCATTGAGTAAAAAAAAAAAAAAACTAACAAACAGTTACCTCTTTGTCAGAGTAGAGCGACTTGGCTACGATATCCAGCAGCTTCAGGGTCTCAGCCTGGAAACTGTGCTGCTCCCCGGATCCTGCAGGGAGATAGAACAAACATTTGAACAAAAGTTAGCTGAAACTAACGTCATTTCTTGATGTAAATAAATGGTAATCTCCAAGATTCTACGGTGCCATAACATAGTATCAAAGCTGGCCAAGGAGTATAGCCAACCAAAGGGAGTCAGACAGGCACCTGAGATCTGCCTTCACGGTAAATGTAAATGGAAGTACAGTATTTTGCACCATTTAGGTGAACTATCATTTATTTTCAGTAAGGATGGCAGCAATACGTAGAGTTAACCTCTGACCTGTGACCTTTTCTGTGTCCTTGATTATGTTGTGAAGGTCGGCCTCCTCAGCTTCAGCAGCTGGACTCTCAGATAATAATCTGGGAAGGGACAAAATCCCATAAACATCAGGCAACCATCTTACATAAAATACATATCATCTTACAATATCTTACAAATGTTACATGCATCAATGTATGCTGAAACGTATGCTAACTCTCTCTCTCTCTCAGTCAGTCTATAGGATACAGACTATGACGCTACGCAAAAAGAAACTAAGCGACAATGGAGATTACAATACAAAAGTGTACAAGGTATGCTAACAGTATAAATGAGCTCACTCGCTCACTCACTATCCACTATCCAGCAAGGACAGCATATCATACTTTATTTCGATTAAGAACAGTTGTCCTTGGACTGATTTGTTGTTTACTTATATTTTTTCATTCTTCTTTAATAGAATGTCTTATACAACAGAGGGGCGAGAACAGTTATGGCTCGAGGATACAGATCAGGGAATGATGGGTATCGGTAGAGATGAGATTTACATAATGTGAGATGTATAACGTTACCTGTATCCAGTGTGGAGTGCCCTGCTGTGGACATGTCGGAGTCTCAGATAGTCAGGAAACTGTTGAGGGGGTCTCAGACTTCTGCAGTTCACAGCTACAAGCAGGGGAGAGAGACCAGTTGCACACTTTAGATATACCTTGAGGATGTGTATTGACATTGAGGTTCTTTCCCTTCGTGTAAATGGCCAGTTTCATCAGATGACAATCGGATGGGTATTCAATTTTGTCATTGTGTTTATACCCCAGCTTACCCACCCCCTCCCTCATGAGTGTGGGTTCACAATGAATGATACACAACCCCCTTTGCCTGGACTGGAGTCCAGCCCTGTTCGCTTAAGTCTGCTCCCGAAGGTCACTACATACCTTCTACAACCAGGGTAAAATCACTTGCATACACGTCAGTAGTAAGACCTAACCTTGAATATGCCGCTACAGTATCATGGGACCCGTATACAAAGAAAGACAAAGATAAACTTGAAAGGGTACAGAACCAAGCTGCCCGATTCTGCACAAACAACTATAACAGGGATTCTAGTGTTACCAAAATGAAAACAGATTTGCAGTGGATGTCACTTGAAGACAGAAGGAAAATGTCCAGACTTTCCATGATGTACAAAATGACCAATAAACTGGTGGACGTACCAACGGATAAGTATCTAATACCAGCTCAAAAAAGAACAAGAAACAGTCATGCCTTCAAATACCAGAGTTACCAACCTAGGATTGATGTGTTAAAAAATTCGTACTTTCCCAGAACTATCGTAGAGTGGAACTTGTTATCACCAAGTACAGTAGGGGCATCTTCTCTTGGTAGTTTTAAAGAACGCTTGCAGATAGATGTGCAAAAGTTAGGGGTAACGAGTTGTTCGGTGTAATATAACCAGCTGCTGCCGCGCCGCGTGCCTGCAAAGCTGGTGTGTTACGCCGAACGGCGGTTATACCGGCTATATAGATACAGATACAGATACAGATACCAACACGGGTAGAGACCTTCTGGAGCGGACGTAAGCGAATATGGCTGGACTCCAGTCTACACCCCCTTAGTATCCCGAAGTTCAGAAAATCAGAAAGCAGCGCACGTGCACACACAAATTATGTGGTGTGGTGATCATGCTCAGATTTTGATATGCAGTTGTACTGGCTGATCTTACTTACTATTATTTAAAAAAAATGATAAGATTAACTATATAAAAGTATATACTTATGTAGCAATTAATGCTACAACTGTAAGTCTGTAACCTTTCTGTAACGTGAAGGCTGAAATGGGGCGATCGTGCACGTGGGGAGGGGGGCAAATCTTCAACCAATCGACCTCTCAGAGAACATAATCGTAACTTTTTGGGGTTTATTTTAAGTTGCTTACCTTTACCATTGACTCGGCCAACCGTGTGTCCATTACAGTAGCTGACTGCCCGCGTAGAAACGGTGAAACAGGACCGAAGTCGTGCCAAGCGTGCGACTGACGACATGGAGGCGGCCATGTTGGTTTGTCTTCTGGCTGCAGTACTCATGAAAACCGCCAGATGGCACACTTACCTTGAAGAGAAAATTTGTCTGGGACTGGGGGTGTTGCCGTTTGCTATGGCAATATGGATCTTGTGTAGAGTTGGTCACTTGTACAAGTTTGACTGTATATCAATGGCCAGGCGGTCCTTATGTAGAGGTGGTCACTTGTACAGGTTTGACTGTATATCAATGGCTAGGTGGTCCTTATGTAGAGGTGGTCACTAGTACAGGTTTGACTGTAACGTTATATCGATGGCTAGGTGGTCCTTATGTAGAGGTGGTCACTTGTACAGGTTTGACTGTATATCAATGGCTAGGTGGTCCTTATGTAGAGGTGGTCACTTGTACAGGTTTGACTGTATATCAATGGCTAGTTGATCCTTATGTAGAGTTGGTCACTAGTACAGGTTTGACTGTATATCAATGGCTAGGCGGTCCTTATGTAGAGGTGGTCACTAGTACAGGTTTGACTGTATATCAATGGCTAGGTGGTCCTTATGTAGAGGTGGTCACTAGTACAGGTTTGACTGTATATCAATGGCCAGGTGGTCCTTATGTAGAGGTGGTCACTTGTACATTTTCAATGGCCAGGTGGTGACCTTATGTAACTTGTACAGGTTTGACTGTATACCAATGGCTACACGGTCTATGTAGAGGTGGTCACTTGTACCTTTTTGACTGTAGTAGGTCATCTACAAAGTTAAAAGTTAAACTGGATTTCAATAATCAGCCCCCGACCATCTTTACAAATTTACTCCAATATGACGTTATGTGTTCCCTTTGTGGGTTTTCAGTATAATGTTAATGCCTTCTTTGACATTATTAAAAAGACATTTTTAAAAAAAACTTGTTGTACCCTGTACATCTGTGTGTCTGTGGACAGCACAACTCAAGAAGTTTTGGATGGGTCCTTGTGATATTTGGTAGGTGGGTTGGGTTGGGACAACGAAGGTCAAGTTTGATAATGGCCCCTGATGAGCTTAAACTATGTTGGAACATTATCTCTTATTCATTAATTCCTTTGTTCCTTCATTTTTACATCCATCCACCCAACCATCCATCCATCCATCCATCCATTTATTCAGTTTGTCATTCATTTACCCACTCATTCATTCATTCATAACTATCATACACATGTGCACGAAATTCAAAACTCCTGGCCAGATAGACATTTTGATGCAATGTTTATTGACTTCCTACCACAAGTTTACATCTCACATGCTTGGTAGTCCAGCTACAAGCAAGTCGTCTGCAGTCAGTATGGGAATGGTTTCACAAAACTTTAACAGTGTATCAACGATTTTCATTTTACATGCCTCCTGCAACTTTCACCCTCGCCACCAGGGGGCGCAGCCGACATGACGCAGTACGCGTCATTACAATGCAGCTGCGCACATTGGCGGCGGGGATGCTTTCTGACTTCTGTCAATCATACCTCTCTGATGGAAATCACCATTTACATTATAATGTTATCAGTTATGTTATGACACACTCTTAAACAAGACTTAATGATACTAGTATTCTTGCCTGTGGTAACATATGATATGTGATAAAAATCACCATTACATCATTGGTTGTTCAGGCACAAAATTATAGTCACACTCTTCAAGATTGACAGTGTAATACTAGTATTCTCAGTCTCCTTCCTAGATACACAATAATCTATCGCTATTTGAGGTGGAAGGGCTGCTAGAACTAGCAACTTGATTTCTTCAGGCTCTTGGTCCCTTATGATCGAAATTTATGTCAAATTTCTGAGGAAAAGTCAACAAAAACAATGGGCGTTTCTGGTATAAATCTCGCTGCCAAATGGGTATCATTGTTTGTACCATAAATTATACAGCCAATGGTATGACAGGCGAAAACAACACGACTGGGCTTTTCTTGGTAGCGCCACCAAATGAGCATCATTATTTGCAAAATATGTGAGACCTTTCAGAGCCAAAAGAAGTAAAGACTTGTTGGTGTATTCTGCACGGGAAAGTAGGGATTGTCCATTTCTGGTAGGCAGGGATGATCCAATGCTGTGGCCGTGGTTATGATTGATGAATAATAATGATGATGATAAATTACTTCTGTTGCTTTTGCCCCTTCCCGGGCTGTTTCTGGAAAGGCCCTTTGTACTGAGCACAGCAGCGTTTTTGAAAAATACAATTTGCTAGCCATCTCGCTTGAAAATGTACAATAAATAAACTTAACCCTCTTTCTCATATGCATTGCAGTACACGTTTCTGATTATTCACTGCCCTGGAGACTGAATGGATCCAGTTTTACACAGTTCATCTTGAAGATTTTTTTCCTGATGTTTTTACTCACAATTCTAATGTACTTAACATTAACGTTACAACCTAAACAATGACTGAACCTATTCTCTAAAAAAACATCATTTTTGTTTCAGACTTTAAGTTACAAGACAACAATTTCTACACCAAAACTTACCAACTAACGATCCCGACAATTTTCCTGGGTACAAGATTCATATAAGCGCTGAATGTCACAACTGTTAGAATCATTACAGCGCACACAATGCAGAAAAAAAACATGTTGCCAATAGTCAAAAGCCGTTTTTGCTCGCAAGCTAAGATGTGTATATCATGGGTCTTGTAGGAATAGTTAAGAGTAACAGCGGACGCATGTGTTCGCGGTTCGTGCTAGCATGAGAGTGTATGTGTGCGTTTACATTTGTGCCTGTGTGCGTGCGTGCAGACTATTTCAGATGGCCAAAAATATGGCAAGCTGCCTTCCCTTAGTTGATGTGGAGGTACATGCATGGCACAATAGATACAGGTATATGTGGCACAGGTATGTGGCATTAGGTGGGGTCTCAAAAATTTGTGGACAATTCAGGTCTAAATTCAAGGCCTTCATGTAAAATTATGTGTTGGAGGATGAAAGATGATTTGCTCTGTAACTTTCTCTGGAGCAGAAATAGATTGCTTGTCTCTTCCTCGAGGTCAGACTGTTGTCACATCATAAACCATTTACCAGTGGGTAATGCCAGTTCACATTTATCTGCGGGGTAACCTATATCCGTTGTATCTAAAAACGGTATATTTAGGGATGCTAAGTCAGTGGACGGTGGTTTCAAACTGCATCATTTTGAAAATATGAGTGACTGGAAATTCTAAATACAATGGATATAGGTTAGGATACCCCGCGGATAAAGGTAAACTAGCGTTACATTTTATAGAACAGAAGCTGTATTTGGCGTTACCAAGTTAAACTAGCGTTACATTATATAGAACATAAGCTGTCTTTGGTGTTACCAACCCTCCCCAACCTTACTTTCACCGGCTTAGATACGCCAATGCTACAGGTTCTTGGACTGTGTATGTGGTCTGTCTTACACTTTAAGCCAAGATGTCAGCTTTAGATCTGGAAATGATGGGACTTGGGGCCTGGTGATGACATATTTGGGCGTGTCCTTGAGGGTTTGGCGGCTGGTACCTCTGATCTGTCTGCTGTCTGTTTGCTAATGTATGGTACGATTAGCAGAGGGGTTATTATACAGGCAAGCTTTGGACATGAGGGCCCCTCGTGTTCTGCCGTATCTGCCAATGGCAGCCATATCTCTGACGCTGTACCTGCCCGCTACAGGCGCGCCGTACGATCTAATGTGTGCCTTCCTCTGCCGTGCGTGTATCTGTGGGACTGATCTGGTACGAGGGACCGTGCTGTAGGATGGATGTTTGCCGCCCAGCCGGGTTGATGGAGGAAGGGCCACCTCAGCTACAGCGGCGTAGAAAGGCACAGCATCATCGCCTTGACCGGGCACCCGGAGAGTCAGGGGGTATGAGAGGCGCCGTCTGTTCTCGTTGTTGTAGTACTCGTCGGGAATTTCCCAGTAAGGATGATCTACCCAAGGCCGTGTGTTGTAGTACTGAGTGTAGTACTCATCTGGGATCTCCGAGTAAGGAGGTTGTACCCTCGGCCGTGCGTTGTCGTAGTTGTAACAAGGGTTGTAGAAGTCGTCGGGAATCTCGCTGTACTGAGGCTCATCGCCTGCAGCGGTCTGTGTGGCCGAGTCCGCCGCAGAGCCCGAGACGACACGGCCGCCTGCCCCGCCTAGCATCCAGCGACTCACGGAGGCGACAGCAGGGGCAGGTGGGTCGCCTGACTGTGAACAACGGCGCCGTTTTATCATGATATATACAAACGCTACTAGCAGCGCTATATGCTCAACCCCTACTACAGCTGACAATGTGATGCTGTATATGAGCCATACATTACATGTACATGTGCTTTTCTCTTTTACCGGTCGCGCAGTCACAGGTAGATTTGTGACTGGGCTCGTCTGATTTAAGGGGACCTCGGTTGTCATGATGGTGGTTGCTTTTCTTGTGACCGGGATCACCTTTTCTGTACACTGTGTGCCATCAGGGGTGCTGGACAAGGGCGTGGTGAAGACATGTCGGTGTGTCTCCCCCCGGACGGTGTCGACATGACACGTCACATTCAGCATTTCTTCATGACCAAAGGTGCTGATATTTTTGCCGTGGCCATCGTCAGACGACATGCTTCTGTGCTTATCATCTTCCATGATACCTGACACGACTACAGCAACGGTTTGGGGTTGGTGGGACCTGTCTATACCCATGGGAACAATCTGCAGAGTAGTGTCTCCCCCCAGGGCTACCTTTACGCCTCCGGCATCTTTCCAGGCACGTGTGCACATGTGAGTGATGTTTGAAATGCGTCTGTCTGATTCTGTGTTGACCCACATGGCTACAAATGGTAAGTCATACTTTGTCTGGTTTATTGCGGTCAACCTCCCTTTCAATGTTCTACACTGACCGATATGATTGTCATCAGGCTGAGGTAGGTGCAAGGTGCTGTTATGGTGTATGTGGACGTGATATTCCTGTAGTTCAGGACCTTTGGAGATACAGAAAAGCACCTGGTTAACCCTAACTGCAAAGGTCTGGCCGGTATAGCGGGTGTAACCATAATCAAGACGCCAGTTCACTACCGATGGAGCAAAATCATCGAGAGCAAACAATCTACTCCCACTCACTCCCAGCTCTTCTAGTTTGTGTAGCCCGTTCAAAGTCTCCCGTGACAGACACGTCAGTGCATTTCGGCTCAGATCTAGCCTGCGAAGCCTTATCAACGGCTTGAATGCCTGAGGAGGAAGCCTTTTGATAGAATTTGCTCTCAAAGACAGCTGGGTTAACCATTTCAGATTGTGAAACCAAGATGGGTCGATGCTTTGTAATGCGTTGTTGTCGAGTAGCAATGTTGTGAGGGCAGTAAGGTTCTGGAAGCATGTTGGATCTATGATACTTATGTTATTGTGGGAAAATGACAGGGTCCACATCAACTTTGGAGATTTCAAACCGTCGAACCAGGCTCGCTTGACGTGAGTCAAGTTGTTGGAATCAAGCTGCAAGGATTTCAAGACAGGAAAGGCGGCCACAGTGCCCTGTTCTAAATCTGTGATTCCACATTCCACCAAAGCGAGAATACCCGTACTGATATTAACTGAAGACTTCTGAGGAGGCAGTAGTTTCTGAACTGAGAGTACCCCAAGCTTAACACCCCTAACTGCCACATTATCTTTATCCGGAAGGCATAGAGAAGTTGGCTCGGAGGAGTTCTGCACAAAACGCGCGGGTTGTTGCTGTAGCTGCGCAGTGCATAACATACAAGTACCTTGCAAACGCAAACCCAAACCGTGTGACTTACGGAACGGGACGCAATCTGTCCACTGATTTGTGTACGTGCACCCAGGAAAACATGTCGGGTCTAAACCTACACATCCAACTACGATGGCGAGAACAGTTACAATCCTCGCTACTACTTTGAACATGTTAGATATTCAATATTCAATGTTAACATTCGAGTAATGACTAAATACGAAGCCTTTCTCTGGCGTGTGCGAAGATCGCTCTGCACTGATCTGGTTTCATCCACTTTCGGGACTGGTGAAAAACAGGCCAGCTGTCTCACCTGAAAAATGAACGTGGATCATTGTAATTTTGTCTGAATTTTTGAATATATATGTATATATTGAGTACACATGTACATGTATATGTCTCTTGTGTGCGCCACTGTGTGTGTGTGTGTGTGTGTGTGTGTGTGTGTGAGAGAGAGAGAAAGTGTGTGTGTATGTATGTATGTGTGTGTGTGTGTGTGTGTGTGTGTGTATGTGTGTGTGTGTGTGTGTGTGTGAGAGAGAGAGAGTGTGTGTGTGTGTGTGAGTGTGTGTAAGAGATCAGAGAGAGAGAGTGTGTGTGTGTGTACGCACGTGTGTGTGTGTGTGTGTGAGTGAGAGAGAGTGTGTGTGTGAGTGTGTGTGTGTGTGTGTGTGACTGTGTGTGTGTGTGAGTGAGAGAGAGAGAGAGTGTGTGTATGTGTGTGTATGTGCGTGCGTGTGTGTGTGTGTGTGTGTGTGTGAGTGAGTGAGAGAGAGTGTGTGTGTGTGTGTGTGTGCGTGTGTGTGCGTGAGTGTGTGTGTGTGTGTGTGTGTCTGTGTGTGATCACCATCAAACAGAAATGTAACTACATGTACATGTAACAATATAGAATATAACAAGGTCTCAGCAAAATCGCGGGTAGGATCGCCCGACGGCCAAAGACCCCAATATATACACCTTGTTGTATTTTATTCATATACACACCCGAGAAAAGACATGCAAAAGGAGTCGGAATTTGAGGTAATTTGGTGTCCCCTAAGAAAAATCAGGTATTTGAATTTTTCGACAGCGCCACACTCGCTCTACGTTCGAATGAGTTGATGGAAGCCCATGTGATACAGTCCGGAACACCTGTATCGAACGCTAACCCGGCTAGGTATGGCATAAAGGCAGTTATGACATAGAGGTATGACAATCTACCATAGCAGTTTCCGGCACACTATGAAATAAGGACTATTATTATGATCAGCGGATAACGTTACATGTATGGATTAAAAATTGTTACTTGGTGGTACTATTCTGAAGACTTGTCAAGCATCATGATAATATTGACCAACTATCGTTACAATCAGGAAAAAAGTCAACATTTAGAATATCTAAAGAAATATACAATGAATGGACCAGTATCTGAGACTCTAAGTGTGGTCTAGTGATGGTTTCTATACGACATTCAATCAGTTGTGTACATAGCTGGCCTTCGTATCACACAGAATAACAGTTTTTGGGCGCTGGAAAATAATTACGCTAAGTAACTCAGCTGACTCTAGCAAAACCTGCCGACCCAGCAGCATTCTCTGCTTTTGCATTCTGTTAACCGATAAATGAGGCTTTGAAGATTTTGTAATAAATATTGTTCTTCTATGCTCAGTTTATCAAATACACTTGTGTGTATGCAATGTATATCTGCAAAATACAATACGATGTTGAAAAAATAGCTTCTTGATGCATTTCAGTTTTACATTGTACATTGTTATACTGTACTTCTTAGAGTCCCTTCGCCCAAAATCCTTTAAAAAAACAGAAAATCCCTACCTACCAACCCTACCATTTTCAAGGAAAGCAACATCAAATTTTCTTAAAGGGCCCTTTAAGGCATTGGGTGACATCTCTGCTTCGTGCGAAGGCTAACACAACTTGATCATATGTAACTAAAAGTAACGGACAGTCTTACCGTAGTCAGTCGGGCCCTCGAACGCCGGTCCGCGCCCACCGTAGTCAGTCGGGCCCTCGAACCCCGGTCCGCGCCCACCGTAGTCAGTCGGGCCCTTGAACGCCGGTCCGCGCCCACCGTAGTCAGTCGGGCCCTCGAACGCCGGTCCGCGCCCACCGTAGTCAGTCGGGCCCTCGAACGCCGGTCCGCGCCCACCGTAGTCAGTCGGGCCCTCGAACGCCGGTCTGCGCCCACCGTAGTCAGTCGGGCCCTTGAACGCCCGTCCGCGCCCACTGCCCTGTCGGTAGTCGTCAGGAGGTTTGGCAGGAGGGTGGCCGACGCCCTGGGCGTCACCCCGCTAGAGAAATTAGAATGAATGAATGAAGACCTTTATTGTACATTCATACCACTGGGTTTAGTACAGGTCACAACAAATGATACAACATGATATAATGATACAATGAATCTACACTACTCAAGGATCGTATTCTACTGTGTACATTCGGCTTCTTCTCGTTTCTTTGTGATATTGAAAATGTAAGAACAGATATACTTTATAAGTAAAGGTTTGTCTAGATTCATAAGGAATATAAATTTGTCTATATTACTTAGTTGTATGAAGTGGGGGAACATGGATTCTATTAGTCTGTAGAGACATATCAATGATTAGCTCTTATCATTATCAGCTAGAGAAATAAGTGACACATAAATAATCAACTCTTGTCTAGAGAAAGACAAAAGTGAAATATCAATAATAAAAAGTCAAACCAAATAAGTTACATATTTAAGTTAGACTAGAGTAGTCGCTTACTCTACTGTTTTAGTGTTTATTATTATTTGTCTGTCATTTTTTGTCACTTGCAATAAGCCCTCGGGCAAGAATTTGTAATAAACCTACCAATAATCAACTCTTATTATGAACTCTTATGCGAGAAATTGAAATCATTATTTCTTCAAATTATCATATTGGCAAAGATTACAGTGGCTTGGATTTGATTTATAAAAAGGAAATAAAACGTTGATCAGCACATAACTTAACGTTACATCTATGAATGATTGAATGCTAACCTGTATGTGACTTAATCATGCTACTGTGACACGCGTTTATAGCAGGATTAAAAGATGTGCCAATATCTTGCTGCTAGAGTCATTTGTAAAATTTAAATGTTTACCATTGTTGGATGGAAAGAAAACAATGAATTCTACCGTTGATGTATATTTTACAAAGTGCTTTCACAAGTAATACGTCCACCAAGTTGAAAATTACGTTTGGAACGGAGAAGTGTACCCTCCAAGAGGAGGTTAGGCCCTTGTTGTCTTGTCCGGCGTTTTTGTCCGGCTTTCTTTTTCAAAGACAAAATAGAAAGCCCTACAGAAACGCCTAGAATTATGCCAAAAACCAGTCGGAGCCGAACCTCTGCTAGCCTGGCATCCAAACCTATCAATCCCCTCACGCAGAAAGCAAATTTATTATAATAGGTCTGGATAACAGGTTTAAAAAATATATATGTGAATAAAATAAAATATGATAAAATACCGGCGGCGGGGCACGCTCTTCCAGTCCTCCCTTCCCTGGTCCGGCAGGGCGGCAGCGTCCAAACAGGAACGGTCCGGAGAACGGCCAGACGTCGCTGAAAATGAGGAAAGAAAAACAAAAATTAGTTCCCTCCACCAAGATATAGGGCCATCACGATATGAGAAATTGGAAATTAAGATGCGACACAGAAAAAAAAAACGTGACGTTTATCTAAAGAACTGGTGACTGAAACAAAATCACCGTTATAATCGTAGGAAAAGTTAAGTAAAGCCTTTGTCGGGTCTCTAAATTTTCTGAATTATCCGCTTAAGACCCTACGACAAAAAACAATCTTACGACGAATACGACGAACTGTTCTCAATATGCGTTTCTGTCGGGCCTTCTATTTTGTGCTGTTTTGTATTGGTCGGTGGGCACGAAGAAAACGCATGGACAGAGGGCATGGGAAAAAAAACGGTACAAAATAGAAACCCGACAAAAACACATAAAAACAACGTAAAAAACAGCCGAACCTCTGCTTGGAGAGCAGAATGTGGCCAACTTTAACTGTTCTAGGTGCACAAGAGAGACTTACCGGTGGATCAGGCGGCGGTGGTCGCTCGTTCTCATTTTCGCATCTTGTGTTGTTTCCGATAGGAAAATGGCAAGTTGTCGTCTCTGCTCTTTCCCCCAGCAGTTTCTGATTTTTCGTTAAGACCGGCGAGCCGCACTTCTCAACACTCTCGGTCCGTAGCCATGGCAACAGCCATGCAGCTGTCAGTCAAAGCGTGTGCTATGTCGCTTACGTGGTGGAAAAGTTTGATATTCATTTTGGAAAATTCTTCGCCACACCGGCCGCACGCACAATTCATCAATCAGGCGGCTCTCGGTACTTAGATCTATGTTAATTCATGAGATTTCTGAGGAAATTGAGGATTGAGTGATGGAGAGAAAATCGTACCCACATAATAGCGTGCATACAGAAAGATAGGGATATTACTGTAAGTATTCTTTTTATATGAACAAGCTTTATTGACACGACAAAAAAGTACAGTGACTTTTGTATGGTCAAATATAAAGTACAAGAAGTGGATACAGAATAAATCTTTAAACTCTACTAAGCAAACAATTTTGATATGAATTGAAAAGAAAACCCATGGTCGTCGTTTTGTCCCTTTCTCGCCATCACCCACCAAGTCCTTATAACGCATAGGATTCCTCTCCAGACAAGGCTGTAAACAAGGACCATCGGCTTGGCAAGCCTGAGTGTATACACTATAAGTATAATGCACGGACCGCGCGTGCACACACACACGCACACACACACACACACACACACACACACACACACACACACACACACACCATGCACTGTGTCACATACACACACACCATGCACTGTGTCACATACACACACACACACACACACACAAACATACACAAGCTCACACACATGCGTATGAAAATATTTAGGACGTTCATTTTCATCACCTCTTCGTCATATTCATATTTTTTTATTTCAACTTATTGAAATTTTACCGTGTTTTACCTTGCATTACCACTTATAAGTTACTAGAAGTTGCAGAAGAAAAATAAATTCTGTTTTCTGCTATTTCGCACACAGCTTCCCTCCCAGACTATTACAACTTCATTAAGCTGAAGAATCTCGGGGTGGAGCGAGCTCACGAGGAAAGTATGCAAGTCTTGCCGGCAAGGAACTCACGAGTCAAACATCAAACAACTTAATCTCAGTAGAACATGTTCGACATGCCTCGCGGAGAGGGTTGGGCTAAGAAGTGGTAATTGTCTGAATATTGGAGTGGTGTTATACACGTGCCTCGGTGGTCCTCTCCAAGCAGAGGTTAGGCTCAGGCTGTTTTTTTTTACAAATCATCACGCGGCCGCAAGATATAATAAAAAGTGTACAAAATAGAAAGCCCGAAAAAAACGCAATAAATCGTCAAAAGACAGCCGGAGTCTAACCCGTTTTTAATGGGGGTATAACAAAATCAAAAAAGAAAGAAAACTAGACAAGAAGGACAAGACGTTTTTTTTCACTCTTTTCATTTTTTAGCCTAACCTCTGCTCGGAAAGTACCTTAGGCCATGTTGATTTGATTTTTATGGATGACATCCTCCGGGAACTCCAAAACTGATGCGAGCGAGCGAATAAAAAAAAAGTTTGGCCAAAAAAAAAAAGTTGCCTTTAGTATGAAATCAAAGTGGCCAGGAAGGTTGAACATAGGACTAAACACACATATAGTATGGTATACCATGATCCTCTGGACCTGAATTTTCTGTACTGGTTTCTCCCCCAACCAACAATAGATTCTTTTTCTTTCCGTCCTTTCACATCTTATTCTTTGACTTTAGATTCATTTTGGCATTCTATATATGGCATTAGTTATCTGTTTTCTGATACTTTTTTTACAATCTACGGAATATTTGTGCTCATTTTACAGCTGCTTTGCACAATTTATTGTGTGGTCGAAAACTTTTTTTTTTTTTGGAAATGGCCGAAAATTGGTGCGAGCGCGGATGTCATCCATATAATCAAATCAACGTGGCCTTAGTACTTGGGTTTGCTACTTGAGGTTGCTTTCTGCCGACATACATGTAACCTTAGTTCGCCTTTATCCGTGGGGTAAGTTGTTTTTATAACAGGGTATTATTATTATTATTCACGGAAAACAAATCGATAGACAATGGTTTCTAATTGTAAGAAAACACGGACGGTAAAACATTTCGAGTATACTACTACCGAGAAGAGCTCACATTTCGAGGCCTTTTTCACAGGCCTTTTTAATACCGGCTCAAAAGGGCCTCTAGCGGATGTTGGGTACTTGCAGTTCGAAATTGAGTAACTTTCGTTGTATCCGTTAGATTTGGATGACATATTTTTATAGCCCAACGAACAAGGAAAACTTCTTCACATACAGTGTATCTTTCATGGATTTGCGGGCATAAAAGATTCGTATTTTAACACTAAATACTGCAAAATTCAGGAATGAAACGAGAAGGGCTGACACCCCTTGCGCGCGCATGCGCCCATGTGTGGCGGGAAGAGCTCACAGGACCTTTAAGGTCACCTCTGACGTCATTGGTATTTGCAGCGACCCCCTTGAGGTGGGATAAGGCCAGTGCCAACAAACCGCTACTTGTGACATCTGCTGTTGACAGATTCAGAACTCACTTTGTATCCGATAACCTCAGCTCTGCAAGATGCAGAAGAGTCTGGAGTAGCTCAAGGGAGGGGTTCCTCAGAGAGAGTGACAATACCCTGCTATGAGAAACCTTACCCTGTACCAGGTCTACAGCATGTAAGTGCGCCTCCTGCCGGGATTTAAGGACTCGGTAATCTCCAAGCAGATTCCTCCGGTGGCATAAAACAGTAACATAAGCGGTGGCCCATTTTACCCCTCAGCCGGCTGAAGTCCTTCCCCAACTTATGTTACTGTTTTATGCCACCGGAGGAATCTGCTTGGAGATTAGTCTGTATCCACTGTATTGTTATGTCGGGACGAGGGCTAGCAAAGGTGCCACAACCTGTTCCCCCACCCCTTCGACTTGTGTGGTGAATTTTGAACTTTTGCCCACAAATCAGTGGTAACTGTTTATATCTTTATTCAATGGTCACCGTGTAAGGCTAAGGTCACATTTCCACAAAGGGGCCCGGCCGGGCAGCTTTTGTGAACGATAAGTATGATATAAAAGACAACAACAATTAACACAAAACTGACCAAAAATAATTCAACAGCATGCATCATGCATATTTATTGGCATAAACTTAAATCTTTCGTTTCCGCAAACAGTCCGGCCGGGCCCCTTTGTTGAAATGTGACGTAGGCCTAACAAGACCACTTCAAGGTGTACTCTCAAAGCAGAGGTTCGGCCTCGGCTAGTTTTGACGTGTTTTAGGCGTTTTTCTCGGGCTTTGTTGTACCGTTTTCTTCATGGGTCTCGGCCAAACGGACTGAAGGGAACGGTACATCGGATAGACAAAGTCCGACAAAAACGCCTGAAACACGTCTAACATAACTTCAGCCGAACCTCTGCTTGAAGACTATGCAAGGTTTGCATCTGGTAAATTGTTAGTCTGCTTGGAAATTGCATTTAACTGTTGGCGCAATTCTCGTAGTCTCTAACAGACTCCCGCCTGGCCGATTAAGGGGACTTTGGCCAAGTTAGGAATAAAAGCCTAGTAGGAGTTAATTGGCCTAGGAGTGTTGGCCGGCCTGGTCGCAAACAGTACCCTGCTCGGCTTCTGGCGTGTTTCCTGTTTTATTTGGACAATTTTTACTATTTTTCCAGCAACCATGCTGGCGCAATTCTCGAGCACATGGGCCCATGTGTGTTGGTGGAGCTTACAGGACCTCTAAGGTCATCTCTGACGTCATCGGGATTTGGAGCGATCCCTCAGAGGCGATTAGCTAGGGATGATGCCAAGGCCAGCAAGCTGCTTGTACTTGACCTTGCCAAGTTCTCACAGTCATTATAACCTTGAGACAAGCCACCTAGTGATAGTTTGTGCTTTCTTACGCCTTATGACGTCAGTGCAAACGAAAGTGTGGCTGTTCCCCTTTAGCCTGGTATCCAGCCGATTATATCTCCCGAGTCTTTCTGTCCTCTCTTATTTGCGGAGAGGACAGAAGACACTCGGGAGCTATATGATACGGCTGGATACCAGGCTAGTTCCCCTTGGTATTAAAGAGCAGTCTGTGTATTTCTGTTGTCTACGCGGCCGTAGAATGAAACAAGCCAGCAAATATGAACAACTGTAAAAAATAAAATATATTTTCACTAGCGTTTTTCTGCCTGTCTGTCTGTCTGTGAACAAGATAACTCAAGAACGGCTTGGTGGATTGGTTTCATACTTGGTGTTTTGGTAGTGTGTGATGAAAGCTGTAAATGATTAGATTTTGGGCTCCCTGGCGGCTTCCCTGGATACTGCAGCGCAACTTCCGGTCTTGCTATCTCGTGTTCTGAACAACGATTTTTAGGTGTTACATAGCTCTTGTTCTCACTATTTTGCCAATGTCTACTAGACCAGTGTCTCTTTGGACTGGACTGAGTAGACATTGGCAAAATAGTATCATACCAAGTACTTATCTGCACGACAGTTAACGTTAATCATACTGTTGTAGCGAAGACCTCTTGTCTGTCTTGCGCGACAGAGTCGTCTGGAGGGTTTCCATGACGTCACATGATGGACGAACTGAACTGCACTGACCTGAAGCTATAAACATCGTGTGACGGTTATATTGGTCCGCGTGTATATATGTCACTCGTTAGATTGCCATTGGTGAAGACTACAATGGAAAATTACAAGTGTTTTATGACGTCATTTATGAGTCATTCAATGCCAGTCTACGATATATAGATGATGATGAGTGCCCTGTACCAGAATATATAACGTTAAAACGTCATTTCTTGATATATGTGGAAAAGTTGTATTAAATAGTAATTTCACAGTACTAGTATAACGGCTACGTAAGTTTTTAGGACGAAATGCGTTCACAATCGTGCTTGTTTCTTTGCAATAGAAGATGTAGGTATGGGGGTGTCAACCTTTATAACTCGTGTACTTTTCCACCATTTATCTGCCTTCGAAAAGACACGTGGAATTCGACGTCAAACCCAATATTTTGTTTGCGCTCGTGACACACAGCATGTATGTTGTGGAATCCGGGAGCTGTTGTTCCGCGCGGTTGACGTCAGAACATGATGCAACACTGGCTGAGCGCTGATTGGCCCGTCTCCCAGATCTGCGCGCTGATTGGTCAGGTCACCAGGTCAACCCGCCCGCTATCCCCCAAAACTTCCGGCTGTCGCGGAAAATCCTCAGAACTATTTCCTCGCTTCTCGTGGTGGTTTTTACCGACAACACTCGTTTTTTCTGATCACAAATTTGTACTTCTGGCTATCATGGCACCGTCAACAAGCGATCCAGGCGGCGAACAGACTGATCTGTGGGTGTTTGGGTACGGTTCCCTGACGTGGAACACTTGCTTCCCGTACACGGAGCGAGTAGTGGGGTCCGTGCCTGGCTTCTCCCGCAGATTCTGGCAGGCCAACACCGTACACAGAGGGACTCCCGACCAGGTGAGAACAGCTTACACACCTGTAAAGCTGTAACATATGTGTAGAAATATGTATTTTTCGACATTTCGGTTTCTTGTAGTATGAACAGATGTACGAAGTTTCCTGAGCGCGACTCTGTGCATGTGATGAATAATTTCCTCGTGACAAATATCAGACTATTGTTTGAGTCCGGCTAGAATGACGTTCACAGGAAATACGATCCATTTTTTGTGGAAAATTATCTCAATGTGTGGTAATTAACATCTTCACTTGTATCTTACGCTTTTATTCACAATTGGTATGACTTAAAATCCTTTGCAAACGTTTTAGATAGCCACAGCCACAGAGTACGTGTATAATATACACGGGATGATGCAACCCCACATGTGCACAAGGCCCTGGTCCTTAACTGGCTTAAGGCCGCTCTTGATATGAACGAGCATTGTACAGGGTCCTTGGCCTCATGAAGTGTATTGTTATATGGCTTATTTGCTCTATTTATAAAGTGCCCTTGTCCTTATTGCCCGGTCGCACCGTAGTGAAATTGTTTTACAACAAAAGGACGATATTGTGGCCATTTGTCTGTGTGTCAATTGCTTTCTTCACACATGAGTAAAACGTTGTAAAAAAGGGACAAGTTCTGTGCTCAGTCCTTCCCTATATAATATCGTTGGTATGAGCCAGTCTCGTCCTTTGCAATCTTCACATTTACACACAACTGTATTCCTTGACCATCTGTTTATCCTGTGGTCAAATTAAGACATGACATCTGGATATAGCAACATATTATACTATCAGAAATTCCCACAAGCAAAACACACTCAGTTCATGTTGCCCTGGGTTTATTTACAACTTTTTCTTTGTATTCCTTCCACAGCCGGGGAGAGTGGCTACACTAGTACCCGATAAAAAGGTGAGTTTTTTTTAATAAAATTGTTCAACTGTATACAATCTGCCGTTTGTTTCTACAAACTGGTAACCAGGTACTAGAACAACTAACGTAAAATATAACGTTAGTGACGTAAGAATTGAGGAGTGTTACAGTTAAATTTTGCGAAACGCAAAGCCAGAACAATTCTTCCATCTCGCTAAGATGCATAAAGGAAGATACGATATCTAAATTGGCTTGGAATTCTACAACATCTAGTATCCGCAAGCGTGGAACACTGATACCAGACTCCCGTCTGGGCAAAAGCCGAAGAAAAGCTGATAGTAGGAGTTAATTGGCCTAGGAATGTTGCCCAGCGCATGTCGCAAACTGTACTCCTCTGGCGTGTTTTCTGTCTTCTGCCAATTTTTGCTATTTTTCTAGCGATCTGAGGAGCCTGGTAGAGGCTAGCACACTGAAACCCAGTGCATTCTGTAACGTGTGTGTGGGATTGCATCATGGCGTGTTGCATCATGTAGTATCGGGGGCTCGCCGGGGGCGGGGCTATGTTAAGCGCGTGGCACTGTTTACCATTCCAACGGGGGCAAGGTCGACTTAAAGCCACCCAGGGAAAACCACACAACAGTAGCAGATTGATCGCGCCAAGAATCGAAATTAATGCAACATTATAAGTCTACGTCAAATAAAAAACGACGTCTGTTTATGAATTTTCACCGTGCTTTCTGGTTGTTGGAAGTCAAGATGACGTATTGCATTGTTTATATATGCCGATGAAACCATCGACGAAGCTTTTTGTTTTAGCCTTTTTAATTCCAAGAGGTTCGCCGGGAGTTCTGTTGTTTTTATTGCTGTAAGATATCGATGTGGGTCATGTTTTTATTTTGACGTCACTAGCAGGCCTCCTGACGTCATATAATGTCCCACAGGAACGAGCTTCTTGGCAGAACATTTAATAACTGTCGCTGCACTGTTCTCTCTGCTTTGGGAATGTGAACAATTTAAGTTATAGTCCTACTTTACAGTTTTATGAATAGTTTCATTGCTTTAGAACGAGAGGTAAAGGGAACGCAAACATACACATCCAAAGGGTAACGTTTATAGCACTGTTCTAGAACAGAATAGGTCGCTAGAAATATTAATCCTCTGAAAACACGTTATTTTAAGGACTTCTGAGTTATTTTTTCCTTCATACATATCAATTACAATTTTGTTGTTTTGTTTCCAGGCTGTCACGTGGGGTGTGGCGTACCAACTGAAAGGTCGAGGGCAGGTCACGAGGGCGCTGCAGCACCTGACCATCCGAGAGGGGGCGCTGGGAGGCTACACCACGGAGGTGGCTCGCTTCATCCCAGCGGACGAGTCCCTTCCATCGCGCGACGTTTTGGTCTACCTGTCCACTGAAGAAAATCCGCTGTATCTCGGTCATTCCACGCAGCAGGAGACTGCAGTAGCCATCGCAGCCGCTGTGGGGCGCTGCGGACACAACGCCGAGTACCTCTTCAAGCTTTCCCGCTTCATGAGGACATCCGTTCCCATGGTAACGGACGACTACTTGTTCGGCTTGGAAGCCATGGTGAAGAATCTACTCGGCCAGGAGCGTGCACAGGAGCTGGAAACTTCTCAGACAGTCGCGGATGAACTTTCTCTCACCTGTAGAAAAGACTCTGTCCCAATGCCCTGCCGGTTCGAATATCTGCCTTGTAGAACTGTCGCAGAGTGCCAAAGAATCGAAACGCGACCCGCCTCAGAGTCGGGCTAGTGCAAGTCTTTAAAAAAATCATTGATTTATGATGACTTGTACATATATTTATGCGTATATATATATATTAATATATATCACTTTTACCTCGATGTATAAAATCATATTCAAAGTGATAAAAATTATTTCCCAGTCGTATGGCTGGACCAATATGTGGAAAATCATGCACAATGTGCTAATGGTGGCAATAATATACGGATACTTGTTGCCTAAAACAAAAGTGTTACAATGTAATTAATTAAGATCAGGTTACAAGTAATTTGATAACCAACGCGTACACCTGTTGGAAGCTTCGGAGAAAGAAGCAATAAAGAAGAAATAGAACACTCGTAGAACTTGTGCCATGCGTTTTTCTTCAATGTCTCGTGATGCGCAAACTTACAGTTGTTTTTCATGGATGTTCAAAGTAATTGTCTTCTACTAGATATCAATGAACGAAAGAGCAATGGAGAATCTCAATATAGAATGTATTTTCATAAAGACTTTAAAAAATACATCTTAACAATAATGTCAATATGGTGCAGCGGTGCTACTCTTTCAATGAATGAGGTGGAATCAATGTGGAACGTATTTATAATATCAGGTGTACAAGACGTGATATTGAGCAAACAATAATAACTGCAACTCATGATACACAGTATCAGTGTTACATTGAACGTCCCATGATAGTCATGATACGCTTACTTGTTACCCTTTTTTTCTTGTGGCAAGGCCCGAGTAACAACTTACGGGCTGGAGGACACATTTTTTCATTGCACAGTATATCCTTAGGGCGCTGTTAGACAGACCAAGTAACGTTAAATGTTTGAATGAGATACATCTAGTTCCTGTAACGGCTCATCTTCAAGCCTTCAAAAAGCCTGGTTTGGAACTCTTTGTCGTATCATTTCTGTCATGGTTATTGGGACCAACTTCGTCAAGCAGAGCTGATGTCTGATCTACCAGATAGAACGGCCGAATGCATTACGTCAGATCGAACACTATTTGCGTTCTAAAGATCGAACACGATTTGGATTCTAAAGATTGAACACGATTCGGGTTCTAGCTAAAGACCGAGCACGATTCGGAATCTAAAGATCGAACACGATTAGGATTCTATAGATCGAACACGATTAGGATTCTATAGATCGAAATCGATTTGGATTAAAAAGATCGAACACGATTCGGGTTATAAAGGTCGAACACGATTCGGATTCTAAAAGTAGAAAATGTCCGAGACCATTGGGGTTCAAGTAAACGCACCGCCCCCTTCATCAGCTTTCTGCTGCCGCCGCTGCCTTGCCCGTTTTCTTCTGGTGCAGCTGTATCTGCGTGATCTCTATCTGCTTGGCCTGCGTGTTGAGCTTCTTCACCAGGATGCTGATCTCTCGGTCCTTCTTGTCTATCGTGGCCGACAGCTCCTGGATCTTCCTCTTCAGCTTCTCCTCAGACTTGGTGTGAGACTTCTCCAGCTTCTTCCGCTCCTTCTGAAGCTCCTCCTGTAGGAATGAACGAGCAAAACATCATGAAAATTCACTCATTAATCACTTCTGGTATTATCCTGTTTTCGAAGACATCAATTGCAAGAAAAAAGGACATGTAGTACTAAAGAAGGGTGTTAGGGCCCAGCCGCCCTGAACCAAAAGCGATGCTATGGCTCAACATATCTTCGGTCATGTCAAGAGCAAAGGGGTCTATCTGATTCACACGTACAACATAAAAGGAGGTGATATTGCGGTTAGGGTTTCTAACAGGCCCCATATTGTTGTGCCCCTGCCTATTTTTTTATTCGAAGCTTCGGTTAGGAACATCCTCAAAACTGCAGGAGAGCCACGTCTCGACATGTATGTATAGAATATATAGAATAAAAAGAAATCTAACCTTCTCCGACTCCATGAGCCTGGTTTTCTTCTCCGTCTCGTGCGTCAGGGTC
The DNA here is from genome assembly GCF_000003815.2 of Branchiostoma floridae. Classification (NCBI taxonomy): domain Eukaryota; kingdom Metazoa; phylum Chordata; class Leptocardii; order Amphioxiformes; family Branchiostomatidae; genus Branchiostoma; species Branchiostoma floridae. Next base: position 2,013,430 of record NC_049985.1, on the reverse strand, counting down.
CGGATGTGGCTGCTCAGGTCATGGATGTGCTTGTCCTGTCTGCGCATGCGCTCCTCGTACTTCTCGGTGCGTTCCTTGAGCATGCGCACTGTCCTGTCCAGCATCTGTTTCTCCTGTTTGATGCTGTGCAGTTCCTCCCGCAGCTTGGCTGTCCGCTCCCGACCCTTGTAGTCCTCAAACACGTACCTACAACAAGCAGCCACGATCAGAAAATGCTGTTAATGCATTCAAATTCGAGGGGATTTAATTTCGCCGTAACGCGGGGAAAAAGGACTTTTCCCGGTGGTTCACGGTAGCACCATGCACTGTAGTCTGTTACTGCCATGGAAAAATGTTCGCGGTGGTTTTAAGTTCGCGGTGAAGTGCACGTGGCCACCTCGAAAACCGCGAACATTAAACCACTGCGAAAGTTTCTGCATTTACAGTATTTCTCAATGTTTTGTAGCCATAGTGTCCGCTCCCGACCCTTGTAGTCCTCAAACACGTACCTACAACAAGCCGCCATGATCGGAAAACATTTCTCAATTTTTTTTACTCATAGTGTGCAACCTGGCAAGTCGATGACTTGGCCTCGAATTGAGAAGATTAGAGACTGTGAAGTTGAACATACAATCAACTTTATAGTGACGTCAAGTTTTTCTTTAAGTGGAATTGTTATGACAGAATTGACGATGAATGTGTACATTCAGCAACAAATTTAGATAACCTTAAGGCTAGAATTCCCACTCCCTAGTGCCTGTCATATTTTTGTTGTCAGTCCATAATCTCCAAGCAGACCCTACAGTAGCATAAGCTAGTATCAAAAGCTGGCAGAGGAGTAAAGCCGGCCTACGAGTGTGTTTGCTACATGTACTGGTAGCATACACACTCGTGCCCCATGTATTTGAAATACGTAAGCAAACTAGTACTGGGGACTTACTGACATAACAAGTCATGCACAAGGTAAGTTCCAAACCAAGGTAATGAATACACAGTCGCCTGCCCATGCATATACACTAATAAAAACGTCAGCCACTCACTTGTCCTTTTCTTTCGTGATCCTGTCCTTTTCTAACTTGGTCTGCTGCAGTTCGTCTCGAAGTCGGTCCTTCTCCTTGGTGTTCCTCTGCGACTCGAACTCGTACGTGTCCAGGGCGCCCAGCATCTTTGCTCTTTCCTCCTACAGTGGGCAACAAGGCAATCAGAGATGTCAGACTTCACCCCCTTACCCTAGTGCGTCCCACACACAACAGAGAGAGAGAGAGAGAGAGAGAGAGAGAGAGAGAGAGAGAGAGAGAGAGACGCACACAAACACACTGACAAACAGAAACAATAGTGAACCTTGAAGTTATGAATACTTGACAGTTGACACCAAACTGTACGTTGCTAGCATAACTACACACACATACACACACACACACACACACACACATACACGGGCGCGCGCGCACACACACACACACACACACACACACACACACGCACGCACACACACGCACGCACACACACACATGCACGCACGCACACACACACACGCACGCACGCACACACACGTTTTGACTTCAATCGCTGAATGGTCTTTCATCACAGAAGGCTATGGGTCTACATTTCCCTTTTATCTGTTCTCCTACCTTGATGTTATCCAGTTCCCTTGTCATGTGGTCCCGAGTTCCCGTCAGTTCCCGCACGCAGTTCTCGGTATCCTCCATCAGCTGCTTCATCTGCCCCAGCCACCGGTCTCTCTCCTCCTCACACGCTGTGACTCCTGGATGTATCTGTCCTTAGTCTCACCTATTTTAGTTTATTCGTATGTATCATATCATTAAATCAATGAAATATGGCAAGTATATACAGCAGATCAAAAGCATCTGAATGCCTTCTACACAAGATGAAAATTTTGGGCATCTTATACATACAGAGACAGAATAACAAGCAAAAGGGTATACTGCAGAAAAAAACAGAGAGAAGTGGTAGATATGAGACAGAAGGCTAAAGATGGCTAGAGAGAGAGAGAGACAGAGAGAGAGAGACAGAGAGAGAGAGACAGACAGACAGACAGACAGACAGACAGAGAGAGAGAAAACAGAGAGAGTGAGACACGTTTTGTCCTTGGGCAGGGAACTTGTATATCATTAACGCTAGTTCACCTTTATCCGCGGGGTAACCTATATACGTTTGTAAATACAACGACAGACGTTGTTTCAAACTACAGCATTTTGAAAATATTGCAGTTCGGAAGCACCGTCCGTCGGCTAGATATCACTAAATAAACAAAATTAGCCAATGAAAGAAACAAGTCAAAGTTGTATAATAAAATACTTATATACACCGGACGCTCACCTAGCTTACGGAAGTCCTTGATGTAGATATCCTTCTGTCTGGCCAGGGCGCGCGACTGGTCAATGTATCTGTCTTTCTCGTCCAAAAGTTTCTGTGCTTCTGCTATGTACTGGTCCTTACGTTTAATCACTAACCGCGAGTCTTCTAGATATTTGTTTCTATATTCCTCTTCCACGTTACTTTTTTCGCGCTTTTCTGGCGGTGCGGGCGATTTGAAGTACCGAGGTTTCAGCCAACCGTCATCGTCTTCAAGACCTGTCCTGTTCTCGTCTTTCTTCAAGTCTTTGTAGAAACCGTCGAGGATCTTTCGTTCCTTGTCTCTTAATTCCTGGTGGAATTTGTTGAGTTCTTCCTCTGATTTTCTGATCTCCTGGTGGAACTCTTCCAGCTGGCCCTCGCTCTCTGCGATGTCTCGGCCCAGGCGTTTGACGTTCTTCTCGTTCGAGATGAGCTCGCCGTGGAACAGGCGTAATTCCTTGGCGCATGAGCGGTACTTTTGTTGCAGTTCTTCCATAGTCATGGTGTCGGCTGTGAGAAAACGTGATCTACCCCGAACTAGTCTAGCTCAATGAACAGGCGAGCTAGTCTTCCACTGGTCGTGACAAAGTCTGAGACAGACGCTCTGTGAGGTATTTACAGGTTCATTGTCAGGGAAAATCCATTTGCTCTTTTCGACCAGCACGAAGACCAGTGGACCACAGCGTAATTTTCCGTCCTACTGAGGACTGCAAACTTTTCCAGTGGCGTGTCAGGTGAGCCAGGATTCGAACCCACGACTTCTTGGTTTAGAGTCAGGGCCACTAATCACTCGAATACGCACGCTCCTGGTATTACGCAGTTCTCACTCTGGTTCCGACACTACTGGATTGCACGAGACACGGAACAAAGCTCTGCTACTGGAATAGTCCCTCGTCAACAGAGCACGAACTTTAGACTTCGGTATGTCCTTTGTGGCAAGCGGTACGAATAGCAGCAAAGCAGTCCACGTGAGGAAATGTAGTCACATTACGTCCAAGTCCAGTCCCTTCTTTTCTTAACTCAAAATTTCGCAGCAGTTTTCTTCGAGTTTCAGCCCTCCTTTACAACACGACGTCCCTGAAAACACAAAAAGGAGTTTGAGGTCGACCTTTCTTACATATTACATTTTACATATGAAAGCTATCAGGAAAGGGATACAACCTGTAAACATTGGCGCCATTCAGGGATATGTTTATGGTATCAAGTATACGTATATTTTGGTTGGGTCAGAGTCAGAGAGAGAGTCATTTCTGTTTGATAGACTACATGTATAGTTATCTATCCTACATAGAATATTCCGTTTTATTTCGCTATGAGTGAGTTACCAAACAAAGACAGTGCCACGTGCCCCGTTAGAGTCACATGTAGTTTCAGAAGGATACATTTTGTGTACCAGGTCTGTACTGTACAAGAAAGGGTGACTGTTTAGTCAGTGATCTCGCTTTTCTTTTGCGTTGTGTTTAGGTAGGAACCGGATAGCCAACACTGGCGCTATAAGAGAAACATAAGCGCATTGACAGAGTCTGCTTATGTTTATGTATTTATGGTCGACGATGACGTACAAAAAGTTCCTCTGACAAGTGCAGCCTTTTTGGGTGTGATTTAGAATATGCTTTTGTAGCTTGTAGCTTGTTTTTGTAGCTTGATACGTACAGAGGGGGGCTAGGGTCTGTCCCTCAGTTTGGGGTCTTGTACAGGGTCGACACGAGTGTGGCGGTGGGCAGAGAGGGCAGATTTGTAAGACTATCCGTCGTGTTGATGGTAGAACACAAAACCTGGAGTATCTTAGTCTAGCGCGAGGGTTAGGCCGTGCTTCCATCCCGTCTCGGTCGGTGAGTAGAAACAAAACCCGACAGTTCCGACTGCTTGAGTCTCACCTGATGTCACACACACGCACAGGTGAGCAGCGCCAGGTGCAGACGTACAGGTAGACCTACCACATCTATCAAAGTGTCACACCAAGTATCCATGCCCTATGCCAGCACAAATTCTGACAGAACAAGACAGTTTTCAGATTGACTGTCGATGTCAACTGACTGCCGTAATCATCATCTTATGTACTGCACAATGTATACTCTTTAGGGGCCACGTAACACACGTCGTGCGATCGCAAACTGAGAGCATTCTTAGTGGAAAGACAGTCGTGCACGCGTCTCGAAAAATTCATCTGTACGGAAAAGGACTTTCTTGTGAACAGTTGGTTTTCTCACAGCAAATTCTAACCCTTTCTGACTTGAGGTGGTGCTGGTTTGCAATTTTCAACATGGGCTAGGGTTTTTAATGCCGGGAGACGGAATTTCCGAGGCCCCAAGAAGCGCTGCAAGAAGTCAAGAGGCGATGCGTAAAATCGGGGTACCTTCCCACCTACCTATCATTATTCTCCCTTGGAATCAGAACACCGAACGGTTAAGATATTTTCCACCCAACATCTGCTTGTAGGTTACGGCGACAGGCTAGTTGATGTAACCGTTGATACGTTCTTCAGCGTTGAAGAAAGAACCTATTCCTACCAGCTGACCCTTTGCGCCACGGATCCGTAATTCACAAATAACGTTCAACAGACGGAACCGACCGTTTAGTCATATGGGAATGTTAAACGGTTGGAAAGCAGGTGTGTTTTACATGGAGTAGTAACATTGAGCAGCCACGGAACGATAATAAGCGCATCATTAACAACCAGAGAAATATTCAAACATCCCTCTCTTAAGGTTACCGCCACTTTCGACGATTGTACGTTCCCAAACTGAAGACATTCTTGAAATAGTCGTAGAAGCTTCAGCTACATGTATACTGTTACGGTAAAAGTATATTAGACCCTTGTCGGTGGTTGGTCCTTTGACAGCTTGAAAATCCTACGGGGGGGGGGGGGGGACTACGACGACAAATTAAGGAAATAAATGGGACGATCTTGGGTGTATTGGACAAAAAATCCACTGTCTTGTAACGGGAAGGGTTATAGATCCTTGTCAATGTTTAGTAGCTTCATAGCTGTGTTGAAAGTCCTACGACACAAAAAATCGTACGGAGTATGTGACAGCGTCTTGAACAAACATTCCTTTATGTTGAAATGGCAAAAAAAAACACCTCAAGATACAAGCTCGTAGCGGGGCTTTAGGTCTATAGCAATGTTTGTATCCAAGCGCTGGATAATTGGATTGTTGTTAGCTGATCGCGCAGGTAATCACTGCAGATCTGGGCGTGGGAAAGTCGCACACCCAAACCTGCTCCGGACACATGCGTACGGTGTGGTCATGGACGGTATCACAGTCTTTCTACAAAATTATGTAGAGATGACCATTGGAGAGTGTCCTGGGTACCATCATGGTTCGCTTTGATAGTCTCTGTGTGGTCATATTTGTTTTTGTTTTGTTTTTATGTCGGAGAATTTTTAAGCAGTCTGTGACAGAAACAACCGCCGATAATGGTCTAAGATAGTCTTTTTCCGTATCACAGGACAGTTGAATTTTGTAGGATACATGCACGCGGCTATTTTGCGAATACCTAGCCTCTGCCAGGCTCCACAGGCCGCTGGAAAAATGGTAGAAATTGGACAAACGAACAGATGACATGCAATAGGAGTTAGCTGGCTGAATAGTAGCTCGAAAACTGCGAGCTAACACCTCTGACATGTTTTCTGTGTATTTGGTCAATTTCTACTATTTTCTAACGATTAACACAGGGACTTAAGAATGCTCTTAGTTGCTGATAAACCACGGTCGAGTTATGTGACCGGGTCTTTACCGTTTTATCGACCAATAGTGAGTATGGGAGTGTACGTAAACTAGCTATAGCCCGGAGGCAACCACTTAGAAAGCTTAGAACATATTTACACGTATGTTCACCGATGGGTATCTTCACACCGAGTTTAATTGAGTGGAAAATGGAGGTGTTTACAGTTTACGCGCAAGATACACAAACTTCCAGTAACTGGCTTAACTTCCAAGCGGTCACACTCTTTGGAAAACGATTATTTTTGTACACAAAGTAATTTTCGTACATAAAATCAAGTGTTTTTACCTAGCGAACGTGTCGGTGACCGTCTGCCACCTACCTCTGGGCAATACTGACTAGTCTTACTCTCCAAGCAGAGGTTAGGCTTCGGCTGTTTTTAACGCTTTTTACTCGTTTTATCGGGCTTTCTATTTTTTATTATTTTATCTTGCTGTGTCAAAACCTAACAAGAAAAATGGCAAAATAGAAAGCCCGATAAAAGCGACTAAAAAAACGTTAAAAAACAGCCGGAGCCTAATCTCTGCTTGGAGAGTAGACTAGTTCTACATCGACAATCTAGGTAGGCTATCAATTGACTTAGTAATCTGATAGAAACATTCACGGAGTTACATTCGTTGTATAGTATTTGTACGGGAGGTATCCATGTAAAATTGGTCTAAGAACGTCGTCCACTCGCTGACGTAGACTTGTCGTAACGTTACGACCAATATGACGCGTGGCAGTGGCAAGAGAATGGTTTTGTGAAGAAACGCTATCAAGGACAAAATCTCCCTTGATTTTACCATTCGTCGATCAGTTCTAGTAAAAAGGCTTGAATCCAAAAACGTACTAAATTACCAGATAACAAAGTTCTTTCAGTACTGATCGAAGGAAAAGTGACAGACGGTCGTTGAAATGTCCGCTTGGTAAAAACAACCAGTCGTCGTACAAGTATGTTTTCGCAGAATTTTCAAATACAGAACGCAACAAGACAACTGAATTTTGTACTACATATCCACGACTATTCCAAGATCGTACGGCGTATATGACCACAAACCCGAACAACTTGAATAACATGACCATACTTGAACTTACACAATGGACAGCGACGAAAGAGACAATGGTTGCGGTGTCTATTATAACGTTGTTGTTTTTGACCCTATGGACTCATAGATGATCTCCTAGTACGCCAAAGCTTCAACAATGTGTTTTCTACGCAAAGCTGTAAGAAGACGACAGTACGAAGTCGTTCGTGAATAGCCCAGGTAACCAACTATGCACATGTACTTGGCTTAGGACAAGATGAACTCAGGGACCACAGGAGGATAGTGACTCAGTGTTGTTCTTGTCTCTTACCTGGCAACAACGGTCCCTGTCGCAGGTGGACACGAACCAGGTGGCTCCAGGTGCGACGAGGCGTTGGGAGGACAGCCAGGTGTGTCCGGCTCACCTGTGTGACGCGGCAGACCAGGTGTAGTCCGCACGGGTTGGCAGGTGTGGTAAGAGCGGACGGTCTGTGGTCATGATGTGCCCTTCAGTAGGCAACCCGGCTTCCGGGCAGGCGCAATTCGACTTTCCCATCTCCCGGAGGGTACATGGGGTTATCACGAACTCTGGATCAATATGAAAGAGTATTAAAGAGAGAAAGAAACAAAGAAATATCAACCAAATATTCTACGGAATTATTTCATTTGCTAAAGATGATAAGAGCTTACTATTCACTCGTGGGGGAAATTGTGATCTTTGATGTGTACATTTAGTCCAAGAGGATCGTGGTCATCCAAATACCCCATCAGAGCCTCTAATCGTTCGTGTTTCCCCCAAGCCGATGTCCTGAAAGCGGTATCGCCGGTTTCTATGGCCGCGATGTTGATGTTTCATGTCCGCCCGGCCTTCCGTTACTCCGTCTGAACGTAAACTGCACCTTGTGTTACCGCGTATGAAAGGGCCGACCTACGACCCGACATACAATCCCTGCCTATTGTACTGAACCTCTGTGGTCCCCCCGTATGGAGTTACACCGGCCAGAATGAATGGGCGAGCGCGGGAGGTTAAGTCTCTAACCATAATAAACACTACCTGTGCGGAGGATGCGGACATCAAAGTATTCCGTCAGAGGGAAGGGTTGTGGTAGAGACGGAAGGTGAGAATGGGATGTGTGTAGTGGAAATGTTGAGGGAAACCTTAAGCCCATCAACCGACAGGCAGATTCAAGTGACCTGAATGTTGTGTGTTGTATACAGCTACAATCAAATACTGTAATTCACTTAATCTTCACGGTAGCAAACTTTGACGGTCAGAGAAAATTTAAATTGTTCTCGGAACTAAATGTTTGCTGTCGAGGCAAGTGCGCATGAAAAATGTCTGTGAATTAGTTCTTATCGGTAATGATAAGTTCACGTTACAGTCGTCACCGTGAAAACCGTGAACATAACAGTACAGTGAAAAAATCAGGAATTACAGTAAACTATCTAGCCAAACAAATACCCCACCAGGCAACAACGAAACAACCAACCAACAAATTAAACAAACTATTTGACCAAATTTCGAGGAATTGACGGATCGACTGTGAAACGAGCCCAAACGGTATTCGACGAATTAAAAAGGAAAGACTTTGTACGACCCAAGGTCCAATCCGACCTGTACGGGACCTGGACGGTAGCCTAACTATATAGGACAACGGCCTTCCAGCATGCGTTCCTCTTCCTGTATGTGTCTCTTTTGTATGTAAACTTTTGGGCACGTACCGTTTTCTACAGCACATGAGTAGAAGACCAAAGGATAGCATCTAGCCTTTCTTCGATTCTGAATAACAATTTTCTACAATTTCTAAGAACAGATTATTACCCTTCCTCCGTCGAAAATACGTCCGTCGAAATTACGTCCGTCGAAATTACGACTGGAATTTTCCAGGCTTTCTAATCTCCAAGCAGATGTGGAGATGCAGACTCGTAACGTTTTTCAGGCTTCCCGTTTCGAAACGTTACGAATTTGCCTTCTTACATCTGCTTGGAGATTTACTAGCCTTCAATGTCCGAGAGAATGTTTTACAACGTTTAAATCACTACATGTAACCTAACACAACACAGAGTTATGGGACAATATTTCACTAAATCTTGCCCAGTCAACGACTTGTGTAAATCAAAACTTACCTTGTATAATCCTCACCGATCCCCGATACGTAATAAAATGGCCTTACCTCGTGTTTAATGTTTTGCACCAGGCGACATATCCAAGGCATACACGGTTGCCAAGTTTCACTGCGAGCCAACAAATACCTCCCCGATCCGAACCTATCCCCTGATTGGTATCAAAACTGCGGATACAAAAACTCAAACACTTGAACAAGCAGGAGAGAGAAGTGCGCAAACACACAATACAACACCTGCAGATCGGTAGCGCACGTAGAACGATTACGACTCATTGTTCACAGGTGGTTAAGGGTAATATATCACATGGGCGATTCTTTCACTCCTTCCAAGTTTATTTACAGACGTGTTGACCAATTGACTGGGCTGCGTTTTATATCAATCATAGTTTAGTGTGTGGACGGCTGTGAGTTACATCAAGTAGTCGTACATCGCTAGGGGTTGTGTCAATAGCCATGGTACAGTCACGAGGGTTCTGTGTGCTTTTATATTTCATCTGTTACCGTACAGTCAAGCTGTTATCAAGGGTTATGCCCGTCACACACAGCCGACCATGGCCTCCCGACCCTCTCCGTTGTTGGGACTTAGTCGTGAGCAATGTCGTTTGTGGTTTGAATTGGTCGTCGAGGTTGCCTACTAGTCTTGGGAAATCAAAGTTGAGGAAAGTCATATTCTGCTTGGATGCGATCAGGGGAGCACACTTTAGGGTGCAATTCAGACTACTCCCAACCCAGCGCCGACCTTAGTTGGGGAGTGGTGGGGAGCGAAAGTCGTGGGAAGGTCCTAAATACGTGAAAGGGGCAACATACTCGACGAACTGACGTCTTTGGCCATCGTCGACGGACGAACAACACTATACTACTTTCCAAGCAGAGGTTAGAATCCGGCTGTTTTAGGCGTTTTCATCGGCTCTTTTCGGAAAACAGTACAAAATAGAAAGCCCGATGAAAACGCATAAAAAATTCAAAAACAGCCGGAGCCTAACCTCTGCTTGGAGAGTACACTAAACGACCTGGTAACGTTTCTGTCACACACCAGGGCCTACTCATCAGCTCTTCTCCATATTCAATATGTCCACAGTGCTACTCTAATTAAGCACATGGCAATGGCTCCTCTTGTTTTAAGGACTATAACTTCTACCTGTAACCAGTAGATACAAATTGGGCTTTAGAACTCCTAAAGACTGGGGTTTGAACTCCGAACCATGAGATCCAGAAGTGTTTTTTTTTTACTTCTTGATAGTCTCTACCAGACTGAGACTTCCACCTTGCTGAATAGCAATAGTGGGACTTTGTGGCCAAGTTAGGAATACAAACCTAGTAGGAGCCAGCCAACTGGATAGACTGAAAAAGACTGACTGAAATCTCATAGCAACTTATTTGTCCCTATTTGGTACGTCTACTTGGAGACGAACCTTTTGACGTGCTATGGCACACAGAGGAGAGGGAAAAGTCTGTACTTTGGCTTGTCAAGTTGGGAATAAATGCATTCAGATGCTAGTTGCTATTGCTGCCCTATGTTTCTACCTTGTGGATGACATCCGTATGCACATCAATTTCCGTCCGTTGCAAAACAGAGCTTTTATGACCAAACTGTAAATTGTACAAAAAAAGCTGCAAAATGAGCAAATATATGCCATCAATTGCTAAAAAAAATGTAAAAATATGGAGATTTTTTTTTATATGAACCATGATACAAAGGGAAGTAAAGGGAAGTATATCTTCAACATAAGCCAATGTCATACCACAATACAATGTGAGCAGTGCTTATCTGGACTGTTGTAACAGCTCGTATAATGTGTCCTGTCAAAGGAGAACACAAAATAACATTAGAGCCAGCAAAATGAACTGTCAATCAACCATCGCATAGTGTGTTGCTATGGCAATGACATGCAGCACTTCTGTATTTCTATGGTAACAACATAACACAAGTAACAAGAATGTTTCATATATTTCTAATTTACTACGAAACAATAATACAATGACACTTTTCAACTTGGCAGCACTAAATAAGATTACGAAGCAGACTTCCGCAAACAAGATTGCGATAAGATGTGTGAAGTCTCTTAAACGTCGTTAGCTGTCTGCAGATACTGTATAGTCATACACAAAGCAACAAGCTAATAGAGTTAGGACTGCTGGGGGTGGGGGGTAAGGATGCTATGCCACCAACAATGTGCTCTACAAGATGTAGGAATAAAGAAGTCTCAGAGACCTGTTGTTTTGACAATGTCTATTCAGTTGTGGGAAGAATACTTGTACAGAAACATGATCTGTGGTTCCATTAACAGTCTGACTCACACAGGTGCCATGTAATCTAGTTATAAATATTTAATTTGGGCAACAATTCGGCCTTTGGATTCTTGTCGATAATTCTGTACGTACAATCAGGCCTAGGCACTGCACAGGACAAAGATACTTTTCTTCCTTATCCTGATCAACACAACACAAGAGGACTTTGGTAACAGAAAACCAAACAACTTACAATGACTTAGTACAATGCTATAAACTTTCTTCCAACAGAAAGGTATGTATACACGGATCTAATTTTCGACGACCACTGTCACCTTCTTTAGAATCAAAACTTATAATGACTTAGTGTGTGAGCCACATCCTGTAGGTAACAATACAAATATTACGCTGACATCTCATATAACAAAGTTGTATGTCAATAGGCCACATTTTCATCTAAAACATCACATTTACATGATAAATATGTGCCAAATCATATACATCTATTTAATAAAAGCATAATTCTAGACGTAATTGCTCTCCAATGTGGAGATGCTTCCCTTAAACTTAAAGGCAGGTTTCTTCTACAATTTTAGAAGAAAGACTATTGATAAAATTTATTCTACTTTTCTGCCCCAATTTTTTCAGTATGCCCACAACTTTCTTGGTCCATGATCCTCGACTGCCCTTATTGTATGCTGCAAACATGACTACATGACAGAAACTCAGCTCCAACTCTTGTGGCTGGTCTTCAAATGTCTTCAAGGTCAACTGGAGGTCGTAAGAAGGGAGAAGGGAGTTTTGACAGAGCAGAACGCTGACACAGGAGTTGACATAAGTACAGCTAGGATAGGGGAGACGTTACAGAGAAAATCACTGTTCTCCATTAAGGAAATGCTTCCCTTTACACTAAAAAAAATTAAATAGTGACAAAGACTGGAGATGTATTTTAGATTTAGTTGAGTCCAATTCTTTGTGTTTCTACCACACTTGTCTTCACTACGATTGTTCTCCCTTCTCCACAAAGCTCCCTCGGAGCACAGTGGAGTCACCACGATTGAAGCACAGTGGAGTCACTACGATTGTTCTCCCTTCTCCACAAAGCTCCCCCGGAGCACAGTGGAGTCACCACGATTGAAGCACAGTGGAGTCACTACGATTGTTCTCCCTTCTCCACAAAGCTACCCCGGAGCACAGTTGAGTCATCCCTCAGCAGAGAGAGCAGCTTCTTCTCGAACTTGTTGCGTATCCTGGTGAACTCCATCACGTCACGCGGCTTCTCCGCCAGCCAGAACTTGTCAAACTCAACCAGGAGGTGGCCTGGGAAGGAACACAACAGTTATGGGGGCAAAGGGGGACAACTTTTCTTAAGTTTCATGAAATATGGCCTGGGAAGGAACACAACATTTATGGGGTTAAAGGTTTCCATGTCACATTTTAAGAACTTGCCGAACTCAACCAGTATGTGGCCTGGCAAGGAACACAACAGTTATGGGGTTAAGGAAGACAACCTTTCTTAGGTTTCAAGAAATATATAAGGATTAGATGAAGAAGAACTGTATGTATCTGTGTGAAAGAAAGCATTAGGAATAATTTACATTTTACTCTTGAAGTGAATGGCTTGGCACATTGTCATCCTGCATTATTTTTGTGATTAGTTTTCAATTTAATCTTTTTCTGCAGATAATTCAAGGGGAAAATCGTATACCATCCAATCCTTAACTTATTACCCTAGAGGACAATCACCATAAACATTAACAAAATACTGCTGGGTTTCAGTGAAAAAAATTGTCGTATTCATGTCAACACTGTATCAAGCCTCTCTCCAGGTTCAATTTTTTCCATCCCTCTCATTTTTTGGGAGCTAATGTTCTTGATTTTCCTAGTTAAATATTTTATTTTATGCTAATGAAAACACGATTTCATCAATTATATCTACCGAAGACTTTTGGGACAGATGGGGTGAAATTTTTGTCTGTCCCAACAAGCAAATTTCTGTCCCAGGACAGAGGGACAAGTCCTGGTGACAGCTATGCACTATATCTTTATGGTAAGAAGCACAGTGCAAAAGTACAGTAGTACTTACAGTACAGCAGGTGGAAGTGGTTGAGTTTGGGGGGGCTGGGGAAGTTGTAGAATTGTGGCTACGTTCACGGATTGCGCTGAGCAAAGTGAAACATTTGCGATTGTGTCGGAAAGAATACAACCACAATTTCCAGCAGAATCTCCATTTTTTTTCACATGATGGGACGTGTCACGGTGAATACCCGGCCTGTTTCCCTCCGGGTTTT
>NC_049985.1:1975761-1999611 GCF_000003815.2 Branchiostoma floridae | reverse complement strand
TTGTAGAAGTGTGGTTATGTTATCTGTCAGTACTTACAGTACAGCAGGTGGAAGTGGTTGAGTTTGGGAGGGCTGGGGAAGTTGTAGAAGTGTGGTTATGTTATCTGTCAGTACTTACAGTACAGCAGGTGGAAGTGGTTGAGTTTGGGGGGGCTGGGGAAGTTGTAGAAGTGTGGTTATGTTATCAGTACTCACAGTAGAGCAGGTGGAAGTGGCTGAGTTTGGGCGGACTGGGGAAGTTGTAGAAGTGTGTCCGAAGTTTCCCTCTCACCAGGAGTGAGTAGGTCAGGCTCGTGATGTTTATACCGACAATCGCAAAGGAGTAACTGCAAAACAACAACAAACAAGTGTCAACCAAAATACAAATGTTCAATGATACTGGTTCTCAAGCTTTGTTTTCATTAATGGTTTTCCTGATTTTCTTAATCCAAGAACCAACATATCAAATTGGTGTGGCCTAACATCCACTAACAATTACACAAAAAGCTGACTTACCTACTGGTACAAAATGGAGCAGAGCAGAAAAACAGAACAAAAGTGTGAGATCAGGAGGAGGCATCAAGTAAACCTTGAATGTACTGTACTACATGACAGTTGTGAATACAGCCAAACCTGGTCTCAACCACTGATCATGGGAATGAAGAAAATGGTTGCTTAGGTGGAGTGATTGATCAAGCCAAATTTGTTGATTGGTAGAAAAACAACAACAATGGAAGTTAGCAGGGAGTCACAACTATGGCAGGACTGTTTTAATGTGACTTCTGGTTGGCTGTCCAGATTGACTTATTATATTGTACAACTTGTCCTATAGAAACTTACAGAGAAGTAGTTCTCTTTCCCAACCAACCAACCAACCAACCAACCAACCAGACAACAGAGGTCATGATAGACCAAGGAAATCTTAGAAGGAGAGTTTTTAAGAAAGACATCAAAGTGTGCAGCCTAACCAGCATGGATCAGCTGCACAGAGTTGCTTGTGAACTACTTCTACTACGTATACTACTCCCTAATCCAGAGCCCCTGAATGCAGACTACTAAATCCACCTCCCCAAAACCCCCTGATCAAGAACCCTCCCCAGACTATCCCCTGACGATAACTCACCCGTACTGAGGATGATGGGAATGCTGCAGCACTTGTCTGGCCAACTCCGTCTGCTGGTCAGCAAAGAAACTGAAGAGGACAACATGGTCAATGGTTACTACAACAATTGCCTGATTAAATCTCACTTATAGCAGCCCGCCCAACATCTGACTGGCCTCCTAACGGGAGGGGCCAGTTACAGACCAGCAGAGTTTGTGTTACACAGACTATAACAACAATAACAACAACGATAGTAACAACAACAACAGTTTGGCACTTAAACATAAAAAAACTGAACCGAATTTGATGTGTACATGGCAAAAAGCAAATGATGGTTTGATAGAACTTCTATTAGAAGCATTTTCATGTGATGTCCACCATCTAGCGGCTCATACTGTCATATCACAGGAACAATGTACAAGCTATTCCTCCAAAACAAGGTCAAGCCTTGGTGGTAGTATAACAGTGTATACAATTATGAAATATCTGAACTGACATGACAGCATACTCACAACAGGTTGTGTAGCCCAAGCATACCTGTGGGAAGAAAATAGATATAAGAAATCTTAAAGAAGTGAAGATGTTATTATCAAAGTTTCCACACTTTCATGCCTAAAAAAATGCCACGTAATCTTGTCATTACCTCATTTTGAAAAGACATAACTACGAGTAAAATGTTCTCATTCTCACTTTTACAGTAGGATTTAAAAAAAAAAAAAAACCCCAGGCAACATCTTTGTACAATCGGACTCTGTAGACATTCATTCAGTAACAAGTGAACGTTTGTTTTACGTCAGACTGTAACTCTCTTGTGTTATATGTAACTCTATTCTATGTAATCTCTTAGGACGTGCATTTCGTGCATTATGTAATTTGGTGTGAAATTTCAGTTTTGTTTTAACTGCCAAAACCAAATAAAGCTCTCATCTCATCTCTCAATGATATTCTACTCATCTCTCTTCTACCTCCCCCCGCACACGAGAAATGGTCCAGTCCGTACCCATGCCCCTGAAGTCCGTCCTGGGGTCGTCTCCCTGGAAACCGATGTCGCCCCACTGTTTGGTGATGCGGGACTCCAGGCTGGTGTCAGGCATCAGGTGGTCCCAAAGCTAAAGGGAAGAGATGATTAGTAAATTAAATACTACCACTGAAGAGACAATTGTCCGGGGCTTTGGGAAAACTGTCAATCAGAAATGTTGGTGGTAGTTTTATATTAAAGGGAACAAAAGATTAGTAAATCAATTATAATCTACCTTTTGAGAGACATTTCTCAAGGGCTTTGGAAAAACTGCTTAAAGGTCACAAAGCTGACAGGAGAAGATGTATAACAAAAGTCATTTGTCATTTTACATCTAAAAGGACACAAGGAATTCATCTAGTAGCCTGCAAGTTCAACAACTCTAAGCTTTGAAAACATCGATAATTACGGAAAGCTTTTTCCATCAACTGTACATCAAGGACAATTTGTCCTTTAACTAGTCTAAGGCATAGACTGCTTGCCTGTAGCAGCATATTCTCGTGTTCCTGGTTGTCTGAGGAGTACGCCTCTGCCCTCACCCCCTCCACCTCATGTATCAGCTCCTGGTACCCACGGATCTGTACCAGACACCCTCGCAGGGACGGAGCAAATCTGCAGGGAAATGGTGAAGAGTTTGTTACATCATTTACAAAATGTGTTGTTGCAGCTTGAATAAAGTCCACACCAAATGGTGCATTGGGCAGTGTCCATATCCATTTCTGTAGCCCTGGGCCACACAACTTTGTGAAATCACTACAGCAGGGGGATAGTCTGCTGACAGTGGTCTGTGTGTTTAACTACCATATCATTTACCAAGTGCTAAGCAGAGAAGGGAGTATGTACCATCTTAAAAGTCTATGTATGACTCGGTCGAGGAATGAACCAATGACTTGCCAACTGCAACACTCTACCCACTCGACCATTGCACCTGTGGACACTTACTGTAGTAAATGTGCTAGATGTTTGGTAAATGTGCTAGGAGATGAGACTTACTGTGGATCTTTCTGCTGACTGACACCCTTGATCTGTATGATGCCCTGCACTGTCTGGTCTACGTCACATTCTGCACCTCCATGGGTAATCTCCTGCAGGACCTGGGAGGGACAGAAAATATCAACAAAAAAAGTTTTCATCTTTCTTTTGTTGGGACATCTAACTTCTCTCCAGGCAGAGGTTTTGGTGTGGGTTATTTTGTACTTATTTTTTTGTGGGTCACCTCCTGGAGAAGCTAAGGTTGAGAAATGAATATTAACAGTGTCATTTGAAAACTTTTCATTTGTCTCTTATTTTCTTTTATTTACTAATTTAGTTATTCTTTCATTCCAATATGTGACAAGATATTAGCCAGACCCTTGAGGCAGCACTGCTGATGTTTGAGGGACAACATATAAGACGGACAGCATTACATAGACAATGGGAATTTAGACATATCTAACATTTATATCCCGTAAGGCATGGAACGACAATGGCTGAGACTCCAACATTTGACTGGTTTCTGTTTTATACGTCTTTCTCAATAGTCATTGTCATTTGTTTTTTGTTCAATCACCAGAACAACATTTTGAGATAGTCAAATACAGAAGTCAGAATTAGCCTGGAGTCCAGCCTTGATAGCTTTGGTCTGCTAGCAATGGTCATTACTGTTACGAGAGGAACAAAGCTATTAAACAAGGCTGGAGTCAACTTGCTTAAATAAAAACAATGGTGCCTACTGTACACTGAAAATTCCAGAATACATACAGTACCTGGTATTTCGACAGCTTCAAAGATTTTTCTGGAACAAAAAAGAGCAACTCGGATTAGAATGAAGGTACACATTAAAACACTGAGTACTAAAAGTCAAGTGGACATCATTATGATTATATTCAATTCACTGGATATTTCAGCACAAAGACATGGAAGTTTTGAGCTTTAAAGACAAGAACCTCAGATTTTGAGTGCTAACATTTGACTTCTATAACAATTTTTCTCAGCCATTTCTTAATTTAATGAGACAAACACTAGATCCTTCCCAAACACTCACCGACTCTCTTAGTCCTAGCAGCACCCCCATACCCTCGACAGATGCGCTGCAGCTCGCAGGTGCCTAGTATCTTCCTGAGTAGCCATTTGATCATGGGTCTGATCCAGGTGAGATACAGGTACAGCCAGGTGGCCTGCCACATCCCTAACTTACACACCTGTAGTCTCAGGTGTCGGGCTCGTTATCCAGGTAATAACCTCACCTGTGTATGGGGTGGGGGGTCAAATGGACAGGTGTCTCATAATTATTCCAGTTTATCTCACTAAAAAGCTTACTTTCACAGGTTGTAACAAGAGGGACAGACTATACAAATGATAATGAACACATACACACACACATAAAACAGATATAACATTAATACAAGTACGGTCAATATCTGATCATACTCATGTCACTCATATGGACTGCAATCCATTCCAGTAGCTCACAACAGCTGGGATACAAACCCTGCAACTCTTGGTCTAGGGTTACTATAAACCACAGGGCCACCCCAAAAGGGGAATGTTGTGTTCTGTATAAACAGTTACAGAAAGATACAAACCGAACTGATCAAGGAATCTCTCTGTACCATGGCCTGGATGTACCCAGGTACAGGCCGGCCCCGATTTGCCCCCCTCCCCACGTCAGTCGTATCATGGTTACTTTCTTTCAACGCCACCTGTTAATCTTAACATTTTGTGTCATACTTCCCCTTTAGCCTTACACCTATCTTCAGCTTTGTCTTTAGTCGTACAGTCATATGTTTTAACGTTACAAACCGAAGAGGGTGCCGAGTTGCCAACTCCACTTCCTGCCGGCCCAAGTTCAAGATGGCGGCCTCCACAAACCGGCTCCGAGCTAGCCGGTCTTCTATATTTTCTTTCCTGGCCAACCTGCGTTTCAGCTCACACTAGAAGCCAGCTGACCTGAAAACAGACGACTTTAGGATATAAAACTTCGAGGAAACAGAGAGAAAGACAGTACAGACAGGGACGTAACGGTTTGCTATCATTACACCTGCCGGTAGCTAAACCACACTTTGCTCTGTTTGTAAACAAAAACATAACAGATCTCTGATTTTTCTTTGGATTACGAAGGGATACGGTACCTTACGAAAACATTGTAGTATCGGAGGCTATCTTGAACTTAATTTTGTGGCTGTCAACGTTTCAAAATGATCACATACCTTGATTTTTCGGACTGTGGTCCGCTACAATCTACAAGCCTGACGGTATACCAGCGAAAGAATCTACTATAACAGCGCCGCCGTGCGACCAAAATTAGCACAGCAACAAATACGGCGCTATGCGGTTAATGGTGTAATTACAACCCAAACGCGTCTTGTGGGTACATTTCCGAGTTGTACACTGACCAAATGCGTGTTTTCCGCCGCATTAACTTGAGGTGAGAATGTCCAGGTGTGATTGAGCTCACATTGACCGCTCCCAACCTGATTTTGGTTCTCGGCGAATGCGCAATCATACAGACTGGGGACGCCCATGATGACTCAATTAGACTTACAGAAGCTTGTGAACATGACCTGATTACTAAAATTAGTATATCATAGCGTTACTGGTGTTCAATTTCGTATATATTCAAATGAAAAAAAAAAGAGCAGAAAGCTTTGAAATGATAACGAAGTTAGTGTTATTTAAAAAAATCCACGTTGCTTCGGGTAAGCTTTAGTGAAAACATATGAAGAAGGCGACAGTGGTCTTTGAAAATTTGACCTGTGCACACCTTTGTGTTGGAGGAAAGTTTAGCTTTGTACTATGATTATATGATTACTACAGAGTACAGACACAGATGAGCTTCCATGATACATGTAATTTGAAAACATACGTTGTATTCATGATGCCATATGACGCTTAACGATTATTCCAAGGCAACAGAAAACGCGCTATGTGGAACGTATACGTAAGCGACCAATTATAAATCACAGATAATTTACCGGTATTTAAGACTGGTCCGGCTACAATTAAATCTGAGCTAGCCACGTCTCACCGAGAAAAGCATGCAGACCTTTTGCTGTAGTCTCTACCAGAATCTCGTCTGGCCGAATAGCGGACTTTGGCCAATTCATCAATAAAAGTCTAGTTGGAGTGAATTGGCCTAGGAGTGAGCTGGGCCGTCCGCGGGCTTCAAAAGACTCATTGAAGTCCCATGGCGACTTAGCTGTACCTGTTTGGCCAAATTCTTCTCTTTTGTCATCCAGTTGACACATTTCCTTGGACTCCTTTGCAGGGCCGATGGAAATTAATAGTCTCTACCAAAACTAACTACGCTGGCTACCCCGTAGGATGGCCTGGTGTAGGCTAGGAAAATGGCATTTATCTTTAAACATGAGTTCCAGGAAGAATCGCGAGGTCAGCAAGTCAAGCGAAACAAGGAAATCAAGGCATGGAACCAGACGCATATAGCGCGTGCTTTGGAATCAACTGGGCGCAGCGATTCTGGCTCCGCTTTTCTGGGCTCTGGGAGGTTGCAGTTCCCTTCCGTGTCTCCTTCTCCAGCAGGACACTTCCCTGTTAGATTTCGATCTTTTCCTCTTTATCCTATAAAGATACAACACGTAACACTTCCTTGGCACAGGCAACGTATCACAGTCTGAAGCGAGTCCACCGAGCTGACGTAAAAGTCGCTCAAACATGATACGATATCGTCACCAGTCTGCTGATTTCTATCTTTCTTGGCCCTGGACTACTCTCCCTTTCGCTGACTGGCAATCTGCCGACAAATTCGCTGCAGACATGGACATATGGCTTCACGCTACATATGCTTTGCATATTTCGTTAGTGTTGTGAAGAATACATATGATTTATCTTACAACATTACAAATTCAAGACTTTAGGTACATTGCACATGTCCGAGTCACAATCTCAGCAGTAGCGCCATGGATCGAGTTGTTTCTTTCTCCTACTCAAATAAGTTTATGTCTTTTCGTTATTGCGCTGGTTTTATCTTTTATTTCCATGCCTTTTAGATTTAAGAAATGAATGATCCTCCTTAGGATAAACACTGAAACAGATGCTTATGACACTTGACACGGGGTGTGCGCTTGTAGTCAAGGGCAATCTTTTGTCCCGTCCATCTATTCAGTTTTGGAAGAAACCTTTCAGTCGGAGGGGGTGGCACAAGCGCACAATATGTCTTTTCCTTGTACCGACTCGACTGGAATGTCGTCAGCGCTTGTTTTGCCTTTCCTTGCCAGTTTCTCAGACCATATTTGTGCGGAGCGGTGATGTTGTGTGTGAGACACGCCAACCTTTGGGCAGCTGCCAGCCCAGCGGACGTGACGTCGTGCCACGGCCCACATGCGTTGTCAACACAGAGGAACCCCGCGACAAGCGCTTAAGAGGCGACACATTCGTCGTCGGCAGATTCGATCCTCCTTATGTCGCCTTGTTCTTTGTCTGTGGAGATGGATTTGATTCTGATGACCCCACAACCACAAAAATTTGTATTTTACTGAGCCGAAAATTGCAGCATTCCTTTAAATGGTAATGACGGAAAACAATTACCTTTTACTTTCACTTAATTGAATAGACCCTTCCAGCAGCGCTGCCTACCACGTGTAGCCGTACGTGTGAAAGGCCTTTGTTCAAGTTGATCGCATGGGACTTTTGTAGGGTTAGAGCATTGGCCACTACCCCTCAGCCAATGGAAGCCCTTCAATTACTGTGATTATATCCACATAGTGCAGAAAAAGTGTTGTACTATCCAAAAAGTGTGGTAATATGTAAAATTTGCATAAAACAGTACCACAGTTTTTGGATAGTACAACATTTTTTTTTATAATACAACACTTCTGCACCACTGGTTGGCTCACACACTGTGCTAATTGCCTAGGGGATTAGAGAGGATTAAGACACAAAGACCAATGTCATAAAAGTAACCAACAGTTTTATGATTTCTATCACTGGAAAACAGAACCAGATCTTCAGAAAATAACAAACTCTGTGCAATATTTTACAGATAGTAACAGGCCCAGCCATGCCGTCAAACTATACAAAACAGTTTGATTCTTTCTACTGAAGGTATTGAGTATACAAAAAGATTTCATCCAACTGAATAGCTCATTCTGGTACATCTAACAATTTAAAGGAAACCAAACATTTAATAGATCGGAAATCGGCGGAAACCATTCCAGTGACTTTCACGGAAGAAAGTGCCTGGGGCCCCGGAAGCGGGAACTTTCCTTGTAGAGGGCAGATTTCGGGTAACGTTAACTTCCTGGTTTCAGCAAATGAACATGATTTGAACTTCCGCGTTTGTCTGCCTTTAGTACTTTCACGTGAACTTGTACCTTGAGTAATTCCGTTGGTATTACCAATGAATAGATAATCTACCAATAAATAAATAAACAAATGAATAGATAAACAGGCCAGGTTTGTGGTTTTTACTTTTGTCTAGATAAAAACTGACCGTTGATAGCGATGCATGAATGAATAAAAAAACGGGTGACTGTGAATGAATGAACGAACGAATGAATGAATTGACAGTCGTAGTAGAAAATACCATTTAGTACAATGATATAATTGTCAAGGAAAGTATCTTACCAATGTTAATGTTGTTCTTTTTGATGTGCCATAGGTCAAACTATTATAAACAAGCACAAATTTATCTATTTTCATATCAATTCAACTTGGACACGAATTGGGATGATTTATGAAGGGAGCCCATAAATAACAGGTAAACAACAAATCATGTTAACAATGCCACCTGTACACGCACTAAACTGGGCTGAAATATAAAATCGGTTTATTACTATGGTAACGTTATATGCCTTGACCTCAATGTTGTGGTCAATGGCTATGTGGGGTCAGGTGAGGTGAAACAGGATTCGAATGGAACTTTAGAAAGAAAGTCCAAAAGGCATATCCCAAATATGGGCAAATCATTTCACTTCTCGGACCCTGGCTTGACATTCCTTTATCAAACATGTTTTTGGAGAAAAAACCGCCCGATCAGACAAAAACATCCTCGCCGTCTTAACTTAACGGTTAGCGGAACCTTTTTATTGTGAGAACAGAAAAGACCAGAAAATAGTTTATCAAGCGAACCCACGCAATGATGACTGTGTGAGTTCCCGCCATCCTGTACCGAATCTACGGCTGGCAACAAGCGGCTGGTGTCAGCTGACATCTTCAGTAGAACAAGAATGGCTGGGCCAGGGAAGGATAGTGCGATCTCGCACTCCGACTTTCAGCGCTGCTTCCCGCTATTTGTCAGTTTCCTACACTTCGTTTTAACATGTCTGCAGCTTGCTGGAGGTCAGGAGCAAGGTATGTCGTGTTGTGATTCCCTCTAACCGTTCGCGATCGCGAGAAACGGGGCCATCGTTGGCGGCAAGTACATGTCTTCTGTGTTTCGGTTTGTGCCAAAACACAGAAGACAACTGTGGCCCTGTGCAGCTGTTAGCCCAAAATAGCAACAATAGGCGACCTTCAACGTCTTGTCGTCTGGATTATTTTGTGTTACAGACACTGTAGATCGTTTTTGATGTCTTGTCGTTGTTTGTATACCTGACGATGTTGATATTTTTGTTGACAGCTTTCGTACAGACCGACTACAGAGAGCTGCGGCACATGGTTGACGGCGCTCCGTTACAGGTTCGCAAAAATACCTCACATTTTACATAGCTTCGTCGTGTTTTGCCTAGGTTTACAGCAGATCGTGCATTACTAGTAAAGTCTGTAGTATATATACAACAGTTGTGTAGAGTATGAGGTCTGATTGTGTACGTATTGTAGCCCTGTGCACGGCGTGTGTTGTCGCATACCAATGCGATCAGGTCGGGGCCCGACCGCTACCGAAAGCAGGAACCACTTCGGCCTTGCGTCAAGATTTTGACCAAAAATAGCCCGAATTCCACCCAAACAGCGCTTGGTTCCGATCCAGCAGCGACTGCTGGCACACACTGGCGGGCTGACACAAACTCTGGCCCGACGTGGCCGTCTCTGACTCGTGTTTATTATTTATTTCCCGTGCAGGGGTCGGACGGACAGACATTTGGTGCAAGGTATGTACAAACCTGCCCCCCTCCCCACTACACTTCCTGGTACACTACACAACACACACTCTACATTTAGACATATACACTCTACACTCACAGTCATAAAGAACATGTGCTTAGCACAGAGGTACAAATCTATAAACCAGTTAATAGAATTCCTGTAGATCACATACACAAGATAGCTACAAGCCTGTAAAGATTGGAATGGCGAATCAGGAATTCAGGGGCTAACCCCATGTAAGCTCGGGTGTTGGATGTGAAAAGTCGGTATGTAAACTTAGTCTTCCAAGCATAGTTCTGCTCGACCCTTGTTGCTGGTGTCCGATGTCTTCATGTTTTGGAAGAAATGACTACGAAAAAAGAGAGGTATTTGATTCCATTGTAGTGTCATTTTGTTTTCTATTATAGTATTTATACACAGTATGTGGTTTGGTTCGCTACATACTTCTTATGTTATTGAAGTATAGAGGATGATATGAAAACTTGAAAATGTTTTGTTGTGGTTCTATGTTTTTGAGGGGTTCCCTTCCTTAAGAACCCAAACATACCTACTCATGTGTGTAAGACTCGCTTAAGGCATGTTTGCCCGAGGCTAGTGTTACCTGGTTGGACAGGTTACCGTTCCCAGGTAAGACAATGGGAAGACTCACCTGTGATCATGTGACCAGGTGGATCTGGGGACATGGAATCCCGCTGCCCCTCCCCCTTCCTAAATTAGCTGCACTTTTGAAATTCCCTGAAGAAAAAACACTGTTGATATGGTAATCGAAGATGTTTTCTTTCTGTTCTTAGATTTCTATTGCTTTTCTAAGACATGAATATGAATTTTTTTTAAAGGATGCATTTTTTAGAAATACAACGTTCAACATCTTCTCTGTCGTGTATGGATGAATGTTGTGTTATGATAAATAATTTTGATCTACTTGATATTTGGTGACAGTCTTACAGTCTAAATTGTATCGTACTGCGTCCATTTTGGGTATATTTTGGGTACAGTATTTCTCTGAAATATGTGCTCTTGTTACTAACAACACTTGGTAGGTAATGTTCATTCAAACATTCAAGTTAAAAGAATAATCTACATCATTGAATGGCAGGTCCTTATAAATATAATACACAGTGTTTATTATTGGATGAAAACAAGCACTGTAGAATACATATTGTCCCCAAGTTTGTAATAGCAATACCAAGATCGTTATTTATATAACGTTCTAGGTAATACTAGCCATTTTCCCATTGTTAATCTGGTAATAAATGCTTGTGGACGGTCGCACAGGGCACTTAACTTAAGAGTGTATTGTTTATATTCTGTTTGAAGGGCTGGGTTGGGAAAACATAAAGCATAAGTTTTGGAGCTGTGGTTTTTGAGACAATCAAATATCGCTCCTCGAATATCTATTTCAAAGCATATGGGGAATATTATACATTCCTTGTGTATATGATTGCATGAATAAATGAATGAATAGCGAATATTAATATTACTACATTCTTGCATCTGACGTAAGACGTCAGGAGATGCTTTCAGTGTCTCAAAAGTCATATATGATAAATGCTCTTTTGTTGTCTAAATTTCTGATGTTGGCATTAAACGATGATAGTAGTAATAAATCATAGCGCGTGCCTTCACAATATATTGTCATTATTTCGGATGAGCTGACTATATACGTTCATGTTTTGGATAAAACAAAACGACTGTCTCTACGCTCTAAATTTAGTTTTCGGGCTGTGAGCTGTTGAAATTTCCTGTTTGTCATTTTGCCAAACAAGACACAACTTGTCTTGACGTGGCACCGTCATGAGCTGAACTGTGAAATGTTGATATATTGATGTCATTGCGTGTACAAATAATCATGAACTTACGGTCAGCTGTGAGAAACTATTACATGTTATAGTTTGTGGGAATGTAGAATTGAACAGGCCATTGTAGTACAGTACAGACATGTTCCACAGCTTTTAACTTGCTTTGCACAGTGTGTTTGTGGTATGACTAGTTCATATTCCTTTTTTGTGCAGTGGCCAGAATTTCTCTTTAGATTTATAAAGTTCAACTGTAACACACAACAAAATTTTGAGGAGAAGATTATTGGCAGTTTTCATACTAACACACTGATGATCTTTAGACAATGGTAAAATGCATGTGTTGTCTGTCTTCTGTGTCGATCAAAGAGATGCAATAGGTGTGAAATACAGGTACTCCACAGGTGATAACTATGGATGGAGAGAAAAACACCTGTCCTACATAAACTAAAGGTGTGAAACACAGTACAGACAGTAATGAAAATAGGTGGAGTGTAGCTGGCTGAAATGGTTTAGATTTATTATTTCCATGAAAAATAGAGATACAGTTTTTGGTTTGTCTGTCTGTGTGTTTGTGTTTCCGGATTTTTGTAATCAGCATAACACAAGAACCTCTGGTTTTGTCCAAAAGCAACTTATGATATATGGAGAAGCCCGGAGAAGCTCTTGGTTTCACCTAAATGGCTCTTTATGGCCCTAAAGTAGTCTATGGAAAAATAGGAGGAATTGGGCAAATAGACAGGTCACATGCCAGGAAAGTTATCTGGCCCAGGAGTATAGCATGCAGCATAACTAGTGTTATTAGTTTATTTAGCCAATTTCTATCATTTTTTCCCCAGTGACTATGGAGTCTGGTAGAGGCTAGTTTTAAAAACTAAAGCTGCCGTGTGTTCAGGATGTGAGACTGTCCAAAGTTCATGTTGTGTGTTGGTTAGATTGTTTTACTGGTCAAAGTACTGCCAGACTGTCAGAAAAGAAGCCCAGGCAATATATGCTAGTACACGTATTGGATATAGTAATTGGATTACTAAGGAAAATGTCGGCACTGTTGTGTGGTTGTATTGTGAATTTAGAGTTAGAAGTGACATACGCTAAGTGCCCCTTAGGCAGATGTAGTAATAATATTTACTAATACTAATAGCTAGTGCTACTAGTAGTTGTATTGTTAGCCTGGCCAAAGTGTGTCAGAAACTTGTTGTTATACCAGAAGTGATGTACGTTTAACCCCCCTGAGGCAGTAGTAGTATAGGTAGTAGTTACGTATTATTACTAGACTTACTAAAGTATAGGTACAGACCCAATTATACCTATTTGTAAGAACTAAAGAAAGGTATTTGTTTGATGATTGAGTCCATGGTTTTAAGACGATGTTACTATCTTGAGTAACGTCTTAGTTGTAAGTGGATCGTAAACAATTTAGGGAGGTCTGAGCCCAAGAAAGAAGTCGTTTTATTTTTGTGTCCAGATGATGTAGAGATCCTTTAACATTAAGAAATCGTGACTCTTAAGTCTGACGTCTTAGCCATTATAATGCAGTGTGGGAAGTAAACATCTGTGGCCAAATAAATAGGCATACCTGCCGAGATATGGGCCCTATTGTTTCCTTTTATCCACAAGTATAATGTTTTGTCTTCAAGATAACTGTGTAAGATAGGGTCTGCTAGCTTTCATCAGCGTTGAAGAAAAATCTGTATTTCACGCCAAACTATAGTTAGTTTCATACATGTAGTTTGGGGTTAAATACCATACTTTTTTTGTTAGATACCCATTATAGTACAGGTTATATCTTTCTCAGTCACTTAAAAAGAAGTAGGTGCTGCCTGAAATGTAGCACAAAATCTTTAGTTGCTTGACAACTGCAAAGACGTAGAATCAGTTAGCGACTCAGATATAAAATATGCTGACTTGTTACTTATACTAGTTATTGAGAAATATCACATAGAGCAACCTCATCCCAAATGGTCAGATATATTCAGATTCTATCTTTGGTCATACATCTATTTGTAGACCAGACGATGGTCTATTTTAGGAGATTTTGCTAGAATTAGCTGTAGTGTATATATATATGTAGGTATGGCTATTATTGTGACAACATGTTGATAAGTATACTGATAGGACAGAAGTATATAGATATGAGGCATTGTTTGCCCCCTCCCCTGGGAGCATGTGCACCTGTTCCATTCTCACAATACTTAATAATCAGGCCATAGCAAGGCAAGTGTATGGATGACATCCTGTTCACAATCCAAATATCTAAATATGTGAGAGCATGAAAAAAATCAAAACTAGATGACAAAGTGCTAGAAGATCTACCATAAATGTTGTGACAAGAACTGAAATGACAACACCTGTTTCACTCTCACATACTTACTAATTAGGCCATAAAGCAAGGCAAGTGTATGGATCACATCCTGTGCAGAAGCCAAATATCTACTAGTAAATATGTGAGAGCATGAAAAAATCAAAACTAGATGACAAAGTGCTAGAAGATCTACCATAAATGTTGTGACAAGAACTGAAATGACAACACTTGTTTTACTCTCACATACTTATTAATTAGGCCACAGCAAAGCAAGTGTGTAGATGACATCCCATTCAAAATCCAAATATCTAAATATGTGAGAGCATGAAAAAATCAAAACTAGATGACAAAGTGCTAACATACATTTGCATAATTCCACCAGGTGCCATTATACCGCCACCTCAAAAATCATTGTTATAGACTAAGAGGCCTTCTCAAGATTGTCTTCAACACCTAAATATCTGAATTGTATTACATTTAGGATATTTAACATTCGGTGTTGAAGGCAATTTTGGGAAGACCTCTATACTAACATTTTTTTGAGGTGGCAGTACTATAGCACCTGGTGAAATTATGATAGTCGATGTTACCATAAATGTTGTGGCAAGAACTGAAATTACAATACCTGTTCCACTGTCACATACTTACTAATTAGGCCTCAGCAAGGCAAGTGTATGGATCACATCCTTTTCAGAATCCAAATCTAATGTGAGAGCATGAAAAAAAAAGTTGCCCGTACATCTGTAACTGATGCTCAGGGGTGGCGCCCATCTCTATTTCTGCAGCCCTTGGGCCACACATTTGTAAAGCAAGGGGCTGGTCAGCTGGTAGTGATGTGTGTTTAACTCCAATACTCTTCCTCATTAGTGCTGAGTGCTAAGCAGAGAAAGCAGCATGTACCATTTTTACATTCTTTGGTATGACTCGGCTGGGGATCGAACTCACAACCTACCGAATGCACTTGGCGAACACTTGGCCATTGCATGAAAGAGCATGCCATAATTTTCATAATGCTAAAATAGACCATGAATATTGTAACAAGAACTGAAGTGACAACATGATAGTATCACAGCCAACAGGTCTTTTATTCCTGTATTTGAGAGACTGGTGTCAAGTGCCTAGTTGACAACTACACTTGAGGTTACCACGCTAGTGTCGCTTCTGCATTTTCCAAACTAGTTTCACTTTTACAACTACACTCGTGGCTACCTCACTAGTGTCACTTCTGTAAATAAAATCAAGGCTACCACACAACGCAGTCGCCAATTTTAAGTTTACTACACTTCCAGATTTTCAGTTGACCATTTTGGTAATCTCCAACCAGATCCACGGTGCGTAATGTATAGTAATAGTATCAAACTTCCCGTTTGACTCCCTTAGCCGGCTACACTCCTTGGCCAGCTTTGATACTATCTTATGGCACCGTAGGATCTGCTTGGAGATTACATTTTTGGGGGTAAATTGGGAAAACCAATGCATGGACTGGAGATGTCAACCATAGAATTTCCTTGCTATGGCCTTCTGCCAATCAGCAGCAGGGTCCAATGGCCTCAGCACTATGGTGTTAACTGGGTCAGGGGTGGGGTTGATTTTTGAGCTGCCAGGAAAAACCTGAAAAGGGGACAAGTTTGTTGATCATCAGTCTGTATGGGAAAAAGTAATGCATAAGATATTATAATGTATTGTGGGGGGGGGGGGGCAATCTATGGTCAAAATCTGATGGCTCGAAAATGGCTGGTGATACTGATCTTTTTTACTTGGAAATGCTATGTTTTGTCAGGATATACTGTAAATGCAGAAATGTTCGCGGTGGATTAATGTTCGCGGTTTTCGTGGTGACCACTTCACCACGAACTTAAAACCACCGCGAACATTTTTCTATTATGGTATTAGACTGCAGTCTATGGTGTTACTGCAAACTTAAATCCACCGCGAAAAGTCTTAAATCTATCGCGAAATAAAACTATAACTTAAATGCATTCACAGTTATAGTCAGTATATAATATGATATTTGGAACATTGTATTGTAGGAATGTTTAAATTAGTCAGTTTGCACACGTCTTTAGTTTCTGTAGAAATTCCTGGTTTTTCTGATTTTGCATTTACCAAAATGCGAACATGTGTTTGCAGTTCAGAGCATCCTTGTATGACCTTGACATAATAGAACACGTTGTCAGCAACTGTTGCATGCCCACAGGTTGGTTATAAACATTCATCATTTCTGTCGGGTGCTGCTGTATGAATGAAAGTTATTGCTCAACAATCGCACAAAGTACAATGTATGTCAACCAATAACAACTTCTAGCTTCATTGTATAACGCCAGTTCACCTTTATCCGCTGGGTAACCTATTTCCGTTGTATTTAGAACAGGGTGTTTAGGATTATGAATTTGACGAAAGGTGGTTTCAAATTGCAATATTTTCGAAAAATTGCAGTTTGAGACTACCATCTGTCCTATACACTGCTTTTGAAAACAACAGATAATGGTTACCTCACAAATAAAGGGAAACTAGTGTTATAGACAATAGTACTACGAGGCAACACACACACAACAAACAAAAAATTATTGATAACAGCACAGTCATGTACGAGGGGCGTGCAATTAGTAATGGTCCTGACCCATTTCCCATAGCAGGAGATTAATGAAACTTGGCACAGTTATTAGTCTTTCTCTTCATAGGAATCACCCAGAGTTATGCATTTCTCCCATCGTTTGATGCAGCTCTGGACACCGATTTTGTAGGACACCCCAGGTTGGTCCTCCAACTGATGCCTCATCAATGGCACAAGAGGGACGACCAGGTCTGGGAGCTGTTTCCACAGACTTCCAGCCACGTTTGAATTCAGGATGCCAGCGTTTTACAAGGTCATATGATGGGGCATCATCACCATAAGTTTCATTTATTTCATCAAAAGTCTTCTTTGGTGTGCGTCCTTTCAAATACAAAAACCGGATCACTGCGCGACACTCAACTGGTTCCATTTCACACCTGGTCCATTTCGCACCTGACTAAGTTCAAACACCAGTAAATCAGAAACCACAATTAGTTCAGAGCTGTCTTTTGCAACATAACCCATAGAGATATGAATTATTACACATACAAAATTTCATTTAGATCAGACAACTGGAAGTGGGTCAGGACCATTACTTATTGCACGCCCCTCGTATGAGTGATCTAGTCTCGCATTTGGTGTAAGCCTGCCTTGGAGAAGAAGGGGAAACGACAAGTTATGGCAATACGCAATTTGGGAGGGCATTCTTTGACGGTTATTGATTTTGCGAGGATGTTGATATTATTATTATTAGTCATCTGTCAGCCCATCCTGTTGAGGTCAGGAATGTCTCCAGCTTAAGATAGTTATTCTGTCCATCTTATTGTTTGGGAGCCCAGCTTGTTAACGCTAGTTCACCTTTATCCGTTGGGTAACCTATATCCGTTGCTTTTATAAACAGGATATTGGGCAATATCACGTTGATGGACTTTAGTTTCAAATTGCAATATTTTCAGGATATTGCAGTTTAAAACTATCACCCGCCAACTTAATGTGCCTAAATACACTGTTATTAAAAAGCAACGGATATAGGTTACCCAACGGATAAAGGTGAACTAGCGTTAATTTTAGTTGCTAAATCTGTCATTTTCGAAGTACAAAAATTAATTGTCTCCAAGTTTGATTTTTTTTTTACCTTTGCAGTATCATGTAAGCTTTTCTATATCATACCTGGGCTGTGATAACGTTCGATACAGGTGTTCTGGACCGTGTGATAAAAAGCTGTATCACACAGGCTTCCATTGAATAATTCAAACTTACCATCCAAGTTCGGCGTGGGCGAAAATTCGAATACCTGATTCGGACGTTGGAACATTGCTGTTGTAACACCAAATTTGTTCAACTTCTGGTGCATTTCGCATCAAAACATGGGTTTTCTCAGGTGGGTATGACATAAATCACGTCATACCCACCTTCGGCCGTCGGGCGATCCGACCCGCGGTCAGGCTGATACCTCGGGTGATACGGAATACACCGTGTTGTATTCTATATGTATGACCCTAAGTGACCACCCCTACATAAGGACCATCTGGCCCCTACTTTTTCAGTTTTTGTTGGTCCGTTAGGTAATTTCTCAATTGATAGAAGAACTTTAATGCGCAACGATCGCACACGGTACAATGTATGGCAAAAGAAAGAAGAAACAAACTTATCATCCTAATTACTGAAGCAAGTATTAAACATAGATTATGAATATAGAATGAAATTTGACAACCCTATTTCTAAAACAATGAGAGCTAGCCTTAAACATTGTACTACAATCGAGTGGGGCTAATTATGAGTTTCGGCATTTTTTCTTATGACAAAGCAATCTTTTATATATTTATTGATATAAGCATTAAGAATCCCAACTATTGACCAGCAACCAACATAGATTAGATTTTGTTGTCCCCCTGAGTTGTCTTCTTGGGAAGTTTGACCGTATGGATAGTTTTTTTTTTGTGATACGACATCCGGTACACTTTATGTAGAAAACACTCCCATTCTGGTGGTCTGAAAGCTTCTGAAACGCGCAGAATAAAAGAGTATTAGTACCTGAATCATAACATTAAATATTTATAGCAGGGTTGTGGCCAGCTTACCTGAGGTTAACAATAGGTGGGATATAATCAGCTGACTATAGTTGCCACGTGGCAGGGACATGGGAAGGACTAAAGCTGTAAGATTAAAGTATGTAAGGGTATTGAACTGTCATTGACTTTGTATGTAATATAGTAATGGAACATTGTATCTACGGCCTGCTAGGAATGTAGGCAGGGCTGGGCTCCGAAGCCACAAATTTGTCCCGGTAGATTGCCAGGTACCTGGGGGTACCCTTCAGTGTTCCCCATGGTTAGGTCATGGCATCTATTTGTTACTGGGTCCGACTTAAATTCAACTGGTGCCAGGCCAGGTCCCAAAAATACCTTTGAGCCACAAGGTGTTCCAAGTGCCAAAAATATAGCCCGTGAACTGTCCGGAGTCCCATTTCCAATTGGGACCTAAGCCTAAATTTGGGTGTAACCTAGACAATAGATACTGGTAAGTAATTCTGATGGTTCATTGCTGTTTGTCCTCAACTTTCGTTTGTTCGTTCATTTGTTCAGTGATTCATTTTAGAATCTTGTCTGTAGTGACAACTAGTCCACCACATAACCACCAGATTTTATTGGTCCCATTGTTTTGGGCAGAATTCACTGTATGAAATATACCAGCTGCATGCGAACAAAGCTATTCTATCTCTGGCACACTTCTATTTGTATTGGTGAACAATACCATGTTGATAAGCTCCCCCATGGTGTTTGCCTCTGAATGGCAGGTGTTTTAGTGGCCTTCACTGTGGTGAAGGACCAGTGACTGCAGCCTTTTAGCTTCACTTAAAACCTGCTTGTTTTAGAGATAACAAAGCTTCACCATAGTGTTAGGTTCTTAGGCCATTTCTCTCCATTCGTTGGTTCTTAGACTTGTCAAGATTTCAGGAAAAAACTGTTGCTCCAGTTTCTGGACCTACCCTAGAATTTCTAGTAGAAAAAACTTGTAGATCCTAGCCTTTTTGGGGTGGACAGTGGAGTTTTTAGAAATTCTTTTAATTTGCTTCCTATTTGCAGTACAAAAACGCTGCTTGTCCTACCTAATAGAGGATAAATGTATCGACAGATTTGTAACCATTATGCACAAATTTAAAGTTTGACATTGAAAATATAAGTGTCCTTGGCTTATGCACTTCAGTCATACTGTATTGTATCACTAGAGCGTTGGACAAAGTTTTGAAAAAGACCAAAAAGAATATAATCCCTGCCTATCGATTGTAATTTTTTCAGGACTGAAAAGCAAGCACAATTTTTCCCTAGGCCTTATCAACAGTGAAAGCGAGGTATTGGGAGGAAATCTTGAATCTAACTATATCTGGATATACTGTGCAAAAATCTGTGTACCAAGCCACAAACTTTACCCGTAGACTTTACTTTCCTGTCAATCCTTCTGTTTAGCATTGTTTTTTCGTTCGGATGATCAACAAATCAGTAGGTGTGGCTGTGGTCATACACCAATCCCACAGCCTCACCCACTTTTACAAATGCACTTACCAAGTCTATTCTTTTGTTACTAACTTTGTTGGTTGAACTACTTGTTGTTGATAATGGCCGGGATCGGTCTGTTGAATGTGCATAGACATGGCCACACCCTTGTTATGACTGGTAAAAAGTGTTGTTAGAGAAAAACACTCAACATAGAAGTTCAGGTATTGCACAAGTGAGAGGGAAAACACACATACAGTATAGAATAAGATTTATAGTGTTTTATGGTACATTTGAAGTATTGTAATATTTACACTATTCAGTCTACCATCTCTTGGTGTGTATGTTTGCAATGTTACTATGTGAATAAAGAATTGAATTGACATTATGATGGTATTTTACTTGTCAACAGATATATTTTCACATAACTTTTAGGAAAGCAGTATATCAGTAAATGTTTGTGTTTGTCAAGAATGTTGCTTTGAAAAGGGATTTTCATTATTATGAGTTATTCTGTAGTCTTTGTGGACTTTTATGAAGTATGCCAAAATAAAGTATTTGAAGGAATTACTAGCCAGCAATAGATTGATAATAGCTCCCATCCTTTCCATTCAAACTCAAAGGTTCACACTGTAAAACTGAGATCTCTGTACTTTTTTGGTTGAAGTTTTGTGTTATGTATATAATGATACTTACCTTGACAACCTTGCGTTTTTCAGACCGTCAGAAGACAATTTCTGGGATCACAGAAAAATCCGGTTAAAGCCACCGTTACTGGACTTCGAAGAACAGTGAGTACTGTCCGTTATTATAACCCCAAATCTCATCAAGTTACACAATACCGTATCTGTACTCAGAGCCTCATGGTTGTTTTATTCATTTTCTATCATGTACCTGGATGCCTAGGCTTCAAGTTCATCAATGTAGACAAGTTATTTACCACTTTATAGACTGCACTCTGTACTCAGAGACTCTTGCACAGTCGCTGATGGAATGAACGGTCTGAATCCATCTCCGAGGAGGTGGGGCAGGGTTTGATTCTGTTCCATCGAATCCACCTCAGCAGATGGATTTGATGGATCCACTTCCAGTGTTCTCACCAGGCCTTTTCAGCATAGCGGGCCGATACGCTGTGGGCTGGAAAAATGACGCTGTAAAAAGCCCGCTACGCTGTATTTTCACCCAGCGTAGCGGCAAAAAAATGGGGGAAAACTGGAAAAATACCGTAGTAAAAATGCGAAAGCACGTGCCAAGCACGCGCCTCCGCTGTTTCAGGAAGTTTCAGCTCGAAGGGAGGTGTTTTATAGCACCCCGCGTACCGCTATCTCGCAGCCCCCACCCAGGACCGCCCCTTGCGCGGCGTGCGTTCTGTACTGTAAACAGAGAACCGGCACAAAACTTGTAAAAAGTTTCGGTTCAAGTCCGGTTAAAATCGGAACGGCAAGAAACGCTTCTTGGACTTGCACAAAAATAGCACTTGTATACATTCCCTTTTATGTTGCAGTATACTTGTAAATCATCTAAAACCTTCCAAAGATCGAGAAATTTGCGTTGAGAAATGACAAAAACATCGTGCGTGCATGCAGGCAGCTAGCGGTAATGGCGGCGAAAACATCGTAAAATCTCGCAAAAAATTCTCGCGAGATCTGATGCGTCTCTGTGACGTCAGGGGAAGCTAGCGATCTCATTGGTTTAGGATAAACAACAGCAACGACCGCCATTTTTAGAGCAAATTTTACCGTATTTTACCCCGAAAATTTCTGCCGTTTTGGAGATTTTGCGGGCCCAAAACTCATATCAAAAGGAAGCAAAGGTATTCTTGTTGTTTTTACGTCCGACACCTCTTATGTGAACGCATTATTCGTCCGCCGATCGCGAACTTGAAAGTCGGCCGGGGATTCCCCGTGCCGAGCACATGTTTCTGCGTGTTTTGTTCTGTTTACGATGAAAAAAAATACGATGGAAACAGAGACTGTCAAAGTTGTTTATCTAGAAAAAGTTGGTGGCAAACCGGACAATATTTATGAGTACTGTTGAGCTGAGTAAAGTTTGTTGTTTATGAGTTTTTAGTTGTCTTTGATGCTTTGACTCAAAGTATCGTTACGTCAAACTGCTACAATTATCGTAGATATGCCCCTAAAAACTGATACAATAAGCCTTCTGAATAGCCTAAAATGCAAGAGCTTCAGGGGGGCTTCGCCCCCCTGGGGCCCCCCACCGGGGCTCTGCCCCTGGACCCCGCCGGGGGCCTTCGGCGGCCCCCGAACCCCTGCCCTGACGCTGTGAAAAAATCCTGGTGAGAACACTGACTTCAGATCAGCTCCGTGGCTGGGTGAATCCCAATTTTTTAATCCTAGTATAAACTTAGTCTTACAGTTGTTTTATTTATTTTCTATTATTTACCTGGATGTCTACCTAATTTTTATCGATGTGTACAGGTTATTTACTGCAATATTTCTTTTGTGGTATTAACCTTTGAAAGGGAAAATACTACAAGTCGTAGTAGGGTGAAGTAAAAGCCAAATTGCAGCACTGAAAGTTGCCATCCTACCAAAAGTTGTATTTAGATGTCTCTGTTGTACATTAGTGTGTAATATAGTCTGATGTTAAAATTTAGACTCCAATTGTTGGAGGTTAGTTTTTGATGGGCTATGGTTGCCCAGGTAACAGTCAGCAGTGCCTCCCAGCAGAGTTGATTACAACTGCAGGTAGTTCCCAGGAAGCTGTGTAGCAGCGCCACCTTACTGTAAAAGATGGCACTGCACCCTGTTGCTATACTCGCAAGTCTGTGAGCGTTTGGATTTTCAATTGCTTGGCATCAGTGTATTGCTTGGTTCATGAAGGTTTTCAAGTAACAGTAAATAAAAGGAACAATGAAGGGAGGTTTTTAATCGGACTACATTCCTTTAACTGTATGTGTTAAACAACTAGATCTCTTTTGTATATCAATTCATGACAAGGATATAAAAACCTGCTCTTCAATGAGATCTCTTCAGTGTCACTGACAAAAAAAAAAACGGATGCTATCTGAATATCCAGTTGCTTGAGTAACTGCTATTTGTACAAGGTACAGACTGTTGGACTCTGGATTCACTCTGGTTGATCTTTCAGTTTAGCTTTGCATCTTTTAGCTTACAGATCCAAAAACCTGCCTTTGAATTTGTGCAGCCTAAGCCCGATCCTGTGGCGTGATACCAAGAACTGTCTCAGGATGTGGGTTCAATTTGTTTCTGTCTTATCAAACCTTTTGGCTCGCACACGGCCTTCACTGTACAGAACATGAAAGGTCTGGAAATGAGTCTGTATTTACGATCCAGGAACGAAGACATCAAATTAGAGTGGACTAAACTTCCCTACAGTTTGTCATTGTCTATTCAGAGCTTTTAGCTGGCACCCTACAACTTAGTACAAGGGAGGCAGCCTTGACTTTACTTAAGGGTTAATGACCCGGCCCGAGGTGTATATGGTGTCATAACGCCTGGTCCTTTGCTATAACCTCCGAATAAAACCACCGAGTGAGCGAAGCGAACGAGGTGGTTTTATGAGGTGGTTATAGCAAAGGACCAGGGGTTATGACACCATGTAC